>NC_142012.1:151298778-151411278 GCF_049901735.1 Notechis scutatus
TCATAACTGCAAAACAATGCCTCCCACTAGCAAACCCCAGAGTGAGTCCAGCAGGATACCATGATTAATCATATTGAAAGCTATGCGCGATCCAGGACAAACACACTACCTCCATTCTGGGGCCTCCAAAGGTCATTATCAGTCTCATAATATGTCCAGAATGGTTGGAGAAATTTGTTTCAACCTTTGAAAATATTTTCAGTCAAAAATTAAATATATTTGATCAACAAAGATAAAGAAGTTGAAAGATTGTTCAGGGGAGAAGGAAGGAAATTTCTGCTACTAATTTAACGAGAAAATCCTTTTTTAATTTTATTTTTACAAAGCGCTGTAATGTAATTCCGAACATTTAATTTAAATGGGAAAGGTTCAGATGTTGCATCTTAGGCTTCCCCAGACTGGGGTACACAGCCTTAGTACCCCATAAAACAATGTGCTCTTTTCATTGTTGTTTGAGGATTAAAAGAGCTATAGTCTAATACACCTAAAAGTAATCAGGTTGGGAAAGTTAGTAATAACGCATTCTAATTCTTGAGTATTTTAAGATAATGTCAAAGCTCAGTGCATGGTTTCTGTGTTAGAAATGCCTGTATTCAACCATTATTACCTTTCCTTTTGTTTTCAGGAATCTACTTCATTGTCCTAATTAACCCAATCAAAAATCTAATCTAAGAAAATTTAGGAAGGCGCTACATGCACATATGTTCAATAAGAAAATGTCTTACGTTGCTCAATTTTCATATTCCTGTTTTCTGTCAGAATTCACTTATTCAACAGCTTTGATAGTTTTATTTTATGTAAAATAAAGTACTCCTTATTCTGATTCTGATTTTTAATTTTGCAGCCTGTTAAGAACAATACAGGAATTTTTCCACATATTTAACCAGTAAAAACTCTCAATAGCATCTATTTGCTATTGATTCCTCTTTAACAACAAAATGCATCACAAACAAGAAATGAATGAAGCTGTCAGAGAGAAGGTTCTATGGGGGTTTTACTGTCAACGCTTGCCATAAATTACTATGACATCATATGAGTCTTATCTACGGGTTGCTGTTACTGATCGATGGGATCACTCCAGTAGTGTAAATAGCTTCTAATGTCCCATCTTCCACCTTCAAATAGGTTCTGATTATTTATGATAGCTGTTAGGTTACAAGTCTGAGCTGTGGCCTGGATTTATTTTCTAGTTATGGCTGATGTGGATTTCAAGTTAGATAGGATTATTTTTTAGTTAAGATGATGAACTGGGATAAAACTGTCATGAAGCCTAGAAAACCCGTGTCTCATATGCTCTCTGTAACAATTTGACTGTGAAATCCAAAAGCACCTTGAAGGCTTTTTTTTTCCTCATTAAATCACACGGCACATTATTATTTAAAAAAGAAGAAAAAAGAAGACATCCAGCCAAAGACTGTAACCAGTTGATATCAATCAAGCATGATAGGCCCACCAGAATCTATTTGCAATACACATACAGAAATGGAATAAGAAGCACGTCGTTCCATTTTGCTATTAAACTCTGAGCTATGACCCCACCATCCCTTGATCAAATTGGCAGGAGCCTTTCAAATGCCCGCATTTCCCCCCGCCAAAAAAATGATAATTGAAATGCAACTTTTTTTAAAAAAAAAACACATTCCATCTAAAACAACAGAAAGGATATATCCACTTTGGATCAGCAGAAATTTGTACAAGAAATCGCCTGATTACTCTTTGGAATGGCAGGTCACGAGCTCATAGCAGGGACTTTATGGCATTTTTTAAAAAGTCCACAGCATTCTCCGCCACACATAAACACGCACATACACAAACTGTTCTTTTTTGAAAGAGAGCTTTAGCCATTATGTCTACATAATAAAAACGGATCTGGAAGCAGATGTTGCTACTGATTTTAACTTACCATTCTGCTGGAAAACAGAATAGTGGAGACAGACCCACTTTAACAAATTCATTATTTATATTTCCACAGTCACTCAAAGTTCTTCCCTTATCTTCTATATAGGAAGTGCACTCAGTCAGGAGATATTCGAAAAAGAACAGTCATCTCACCACTGCCAGCATCAACAAGAATTATATATGGTTAGCATTCTGTGGCTGATTTGTCTAAAAGGAACACCCTTAATGGCTGTGAAACTTGGGTGGGGGAAAATACATCCAACCCAAACGACAGAGTGATGGACACGCAGATGTTTCCATCACTCTAGTCTCATTCTAGTTATTCGGTTTTTTTGTTTTTTTTTTAAACAAGTTTTATTAATTTTTAAAACACACAAATTATCATTATTCATTACATGTTTAAACCTTTTTCCATTGTAAATTTAACAAGTCAGATAAATTATGATTCTGTTTTAAACCATTTCCATATAATATACCAAAACCTCTTATTCAATTTCTCTTTACTTCTCTTTACTCTTATTCAATATCATTATTATTATTTCATCTGATTCTTTCTGACTTAGTTACCATTATTCTCATTCTATATTTCTACAAGTTTTTACCAATTCTCCCCTAAAAAAGACATATACACACAACACACAAAACATAAAAAAAAATCTTTTTGGAAAGTAACTTGGGCCCAGGTATCTCTCTTCATGGACTTCAATTATATTCATGCTCATCTTACATATCATTACTTATTTTATTTACCATTCTAAACCTTCTATATTAACTTCTCCACATATTTCACACTTCTTAATTCTACCTTAATTAATCATCTTAGTTTAAATCATTATACTTGTATCTTTTGTCCATTTTTATCATCCCTTTGTCTCATCCCTTATGAAAAAAAGAAAATCAGTTTCTCCTGAAATCATTAATCAGAGTATGATGCCTTTCTATCTCCCCTAAGTTAATCAAATTAATCTTTAAAATAATATCTAATACCCAATCAGATTTTGCTTGGTACATTCTATCTAACTAATACATCCAACACAATTAAGTGCATAATTAGACAATAAATCCAAATATTAAAAAGAAATACTATAATAAAAATTTTATAATAACATCAATACCATAATTTTATTAAACTCTTTAATTAAAACAATATTCTAAACCTCTCCTATTATTAAGTTTTAAAGCCAATCATTTTTAAACATTTTAACATTTTAATCTCTTATCAACTCTTAAACCATTGCAATACTACCATCTCATCTTATGTACCTTGCAAAATCTTTTTTTTTTAAAAAAAAAATTATACTTTATCCATTATCCATAAAAATTCCTTTTTTCCATTTAATTTCAAAACATTGTAGCTTTTCTCCACCTTTTCCCTTTCTTTCTTTTCCCAACAAACCTTTCTACCCCCTTCTTCTAGCCTCTGCCTTACCGGCTTCCCTTCTCTGTCGTATTTCTTTTCCCCTTTGTTTACAATCATCATATTGGTTTTGCACTTTATTTTTCCCTTTCTTAAATGTTTTTTTGGATCTTAAGTCCTTAAATCCTTTAGTTTTCTTCTTTTCTCTTCTCTTCTTTTGTTTCTCTCTTCCTTTTTCTGGATCAAATTCTGAGATTCATTAAAGATGGCTCCTTCCTTTCTTTCTTGTTCCTCTGCTGTCTTCATCTGTTGTAATTTTGTTGATAATTAGTAAGCGCCATTTCTAAGAAAAGGAAGCTTCTTCCACACCATCTTTACCATTTTTTTGCTTGTTCATATTCTTTTCTTAGTTCCTCAACAGAAAGAGCCATTATAAATCTTTTCTTTTTTTTTCTCCTTCTTTCTTCTTACAACAACCAGAATATTCAAAAGAAAATAAAAAGATAAAACAGTCCCAAAGTTATCAATCAGTCCAAACCAAGGCAGAGTTCTCACTTTCTCCTTCTGGGGTAATATCAATCAAAGAGAAAGAAAGTCCAAATCTGTTTAAAATCTTATTACAATATATTCTAGTCTTCAAATCCTTAAGGCATCTGCTCCAACAAATCTTAGCATACAAATATTTTCTTCTTAATCCTCTCTCTTCCCACTCATCGCTTAAAACCAATTTCCACCTAAAAAATAGGTTTCTTAATATCCAGTTATTTATTCCGTAGGAAAAGGGAAAGCTATCCTTTCAGCACCTTCAAGCAGCCGCTTTTTTCCTCTTCTGGCAGGTATTATTCAGAGAATCATACTTTTCAGGAATTTTATTAAATATGTCTTAGAGTCCTAGGAGCCAAGAAAACTTTCTCCTCTCAATCACTTTCTCCACTTCCTCCTGCGCATTCTTACCCGGCTGCCAGCTTCTTTGTGGCGGCCATTACGGACCGCCGCTGCACCGTCCTGGGAAAGGGAAAACCAGAAGTTTTCAGTTATTCGGTTTTAAAGACATATTTCACTACATCAGTCTGTTGTTTTTTTCAGTCCTTCATAGAAGACTACCATCACAATAAATACATTTTAAAAAATCATGCTCAAAATGGCTTGCCTAATAAAGTGGTTTTCCTGAAGTCAACATTAACCTTAATTTTATCATATACCATAGGTAGGCAAGCAGTCTAAACCTCAAATCCTGGCCTCCTACATCTAATACAGATAGTGCTAGACTAACAACAGTTCATTTAGTGACCGTTCAAAGTTAGAATGGCACTGAAAAAAAGTGACTTATGACCGCTTTTCACACTTAAGGCTGTTGCAGCATCCCCATGGTCACATGATCAAAATTCAGTTGCTTAGCAACTGGTTCATATTTATGGTGGTTGCAGTATCATGTGATCAGTTTGTGACCTTCTGACAAGCAAAGTCGATGGGGAAGCCAGATTCACTTAAAAACCATGTTACTAACATAACAAGGCAATGATTCACTTAACAACAGTGGCAAAAAAGTCATAAAATGAGGCAAAACTCACTTAACAAATGTTTCACTTGGCAACATAAATTTTGAGCTCCTCCATTGTGGTCGTAACTCGGGAATTACCTGTTCCATGCTAAGTGAGATCATAGTTCATGAGCCTTCAACCCCCGGTCTGTGGAGTGGCCCAATGCATGCCAGAAACCGGGCTGTGCAAACAAGCAAAACCCCATCCACGGGATGTAGGCAGCATACAAAACCAAGACCTCTCTGGTTGGTGGAAAAACTTCTCTCCAGACTTCTGGTTTGCAGAGCTTTGGCGACAGACAGGAATCCACGATCGTGCACAGTTTCTGCCTGGGCTCGCCGCTGGAGCGCCCCGAGCTGGCTAGTTTCGGGGCTAAACCACCCCGTAGAGGTGGTGAAGAGGGGAGAGATTGCCAGCAGGGTCGAGGAGAGCCGCATCTCTCCTCCTCAGCTGGCCAAACTCCCTTTCCCGAAGGAGGTAGGAGCGGCAGTCAGAAATGGCCACCTCCAAGAAGAACTCAACCGGAAAAGAAAGTGCAGGAGGAAGATAAGAAGTGAAAGTTTTGGCTGACTGGGTTAAGTTGAAAAAGCAATAACTAAGGTACCCTGGAATTTAAATTTTACAAAAGATAACATAGCTCCCAAAGAAGAGTCGGAAGCAGCGAAAGAAAGTGAAAAGGGAAAGGTTTTTTTTTCTTCTCTCTCCTTCCTTACATTGACAATTAAGAGATCTGAATAAGAAATCGGAAAAATCCACTTTGGCATCAATAGGCAATTAAGCTGAAAATATAACTAAATGCCAAAGGGACAATAAAGATTTCTGGACATTAAAAACTTTTTCTTCTATAAGCAGGAAGGGAGAGGAAAAGAATAAGGGCAGGATCTGGAGGGAGGAGACTGCCTGGACTTCAAAAGAATCTAAAGTAAAATTTCAACAAGACTTCTAAAAGATACATTTTAACTGAAACTTTGCAACTAAATAGTAACCCCAGGAAGAGAAAGTGAAAAAAAAAAAAAAAAGTGTAAAAAGAAACAGCTTGTGTGTATTTGGATTGCTTGGTGACTTTTGGATTTTTGGTTATTATATTTGAATGACTAAAACCAATTGGGTGGTTGTTTAAAATATTTTACAATGGCATCACTTCTGGATGAATTGAAAATGGAACTTAAAAAATACAAAGAAGATGCACAAGAAGGGAAGGGCTCTTTTGGCTTCGTTTTTCAATTTTAGAAATGGAGATCTGCAACTACGAGAAACAACAAGAAAAGACTGCAAAACAAGAAGACTGGGACAAAGAAGAAGCCATCTTTAATGAACAAGTAATTCTATGTGGGGAAGAAAGGGGAAAGGGGGGGAAAGAGAATGGAGAATTTAAGACTTAAAAAAACAGCCAAAGAAGGGAAAAATAATTTGAAAAGTGGATATAATGTTGGAAAGCAACAGAAAAGGGAAATACAGAAGAGGGAAATGGAGGTGGAGAGACAGGGGGGTAAAAAGGGGAGAGAGAAGAAGAGAGGGAAGAAGGAAAGGAAGAGAAGTTACAAAGGTTTGGAGCAAGATGTAAAGAAACAGGACCTATTTAGAGATAATGGGTGAAAATCTAACTGAAAAAGGGATTCTGTGAAGGTACATAAGATTGTATTGTTATATTTGTAATAGAAATAATTTTAGAAAATTGGAAACAACATATGATTAAAAAGAGGGATAAAGTAGTTGGTGTGGTTTGGTGAAATGTTTGTGAATAAAATAAATGAAATAAAATAAATGAGAAAATTGAATTAGGAAGGAACGGGAACATTTTAATTAGTCAATGTTTTATAAAATACAAGTGAAGGGGGGGGAATTAACTATGGAAAGTTTATAATTGTTCCCATAGAAGTATGATATTTATTTGAAAAGTAATGTGCAAAATGTTAAGATTTAAATGAATATTAATATTAATGACAGAATTGAATTGGAATGGATTGTTGTTTAAATTATATTATACATTTATATTTTTTTCTTTTTTCAAGAATACAGTGTGTAGTTTTAGAATGTACCAAGCAGAATCTGAATGGAAGTTATGTATTATATTAAGTGTTATATTTTAGGGGAAAGATATAAAGGCGTCATACTCCAATCAGTGATTACAGGAGAAATTTTGTTTAATGAAAAAAGATAGTTGAAACAGGACAGACAAAGAATATAAGTACAATGATTTGAATTGAGATGAAATAAATAAAATAAAATTAAGAAAGTTAAAAGAGGGGAGAAGCTATGTAGAAAATGTAGAATAGTAATAAGATATGGAATGCAATATAAAAATGTGCATGAACCTGAATTTGTGTCTGTATGAAGAGATGTAACCCGGGATTATGCTGCTTTCAAAAAAGATGTTTTACTTGTATTTCTTTTCTTTTTGTGAAAACTCAAATAAAACTTACAAAAAAAAAAAAGAAAGAAAGAAACTTCTGCCCCCAACTTATACAGTTCTGTTTTGGAAAACCTCCAGCTCGCTTCCCATAATCATGTCCCCCCTCCTCCCCCCGTTACTTATGATAGCCGAAAAGATGCAAAGAAAAGGAAGAAAATCTTGAAGGCTGACAGTGGGTCACTCCGGTGGCTTTGGCTCTTTGCGATGGTGGCGACATGCAGAGAATAACACAAATTTACACTTGCCCTTTTGTGTCCTGATCAGTGCAACACTTGAGAACATTGTGTTGCAACAAGAGAATGAAGTCCACCTTTTTTCTTCTTTTTCCTATAAACTGAGCATAGTATGCTAATCATAAACCATGACTGAGGAACCACAGTGTCTGGATAATATATTAGCTACAAATCATGGTTTATAAATCAATGTCTGGATTCCTACAATATATGCTGCTGGATAACACGATCTCTGAATCCAGTTATTATTTCTTTCAGCTGCAATTTGTGCCTGTGGTAATGTACATACTGTATGTTGATTGGCCTTGCAACAGCAGAGAACTGAACATCAATGAAAGTAATCAGTGAGCTCCAAGATAGAACTAAAGAATGTTATCCCCACTTGGACATATCCTAAGAAATGTGAATCATACATTTTTCTGAAGGAATGAAAACTTTAAATAATGAACAATATGCAAGCCCAGGCACAGCAATGAGAAAGTTTATACTTCCCCTCCTCATCCTTCTAGGCAGGATAGTCTGCAGAATATGTTCTAAAAATGAAGATGATGGCTCAGTTAACATTTTGCCTAGTTTTTATCTGCACACATTTGATTGTGCTGCTTCTAAATGATGTGCAAAATGAAGAAATGCGTATTTCTCTTTTGATTACTGTTCTGTCACGGGAAAAGATGTGACTCGAGACCAGTGTGAATTCAGCTCTTTATTTGCTCTCAGTAACTTCAACAAAACCCGAGCCGCGGCAGCCTCTTTTATAGCGGCTGCTCACGGCTCACGGCCAATGACGGCTCCTTAAACTTCCCGCTGTCAGGCGGACCAATTACAAAATAGTATTCAAGTATTCAGGATGGACCAATCAATGGGCAGCATTGGCAGCCAATCATAATTCAGTGTTACAAGTATGCAAATATATAACAATTACAAACATAAGAATCTGTTTTTACCTTTTGAGACTGGAGCAATGGCAAAGGGGTCAAAAAAAGTCAAAACAGTAGCCAGGCTACACAACCCAGTTCTTTTTTGTGTGCTGTGACCTGTGCCACCCATCAAAAAAAAAAAAAAAAAGGAGCAAGGCTGCAATCACATCCTACCCAACATTTATTTTTTACACATAAGTACAGAGCATAGGAAATGGCCTTGAAGGCAGGAGGAAGAACCATTACCAAGGCAACGGTCAGATAAGTGGGGATTAAACCCGAGTCAATAACTTATGAAAATATCTCAGATGAGCCCCTTCCTAGTTCACATGGGGATAAAGTGAGGGAGGGGAAAGCACTTTCAGACTTGCAAGATTCTGTTACCCTAGCTCTTAACAATAAATTGAATCCTGGCCTATACACCATTGAATCCTTAGTCTGGTTTACCTTGTAGGATTGAATAATACCTCTGCTCAACAGATACCATCCTCCACTTGAGAATTTTATGCCTCCTTATCCTTTTTGGCAATATCCATAAATATAGCAAGAGAAGCAGGGGTATGATTCAAATTTTTAACAACTGGTTCTGTGGGTGTGGCTTAGGTGGTGGGCATGGCTTGGTGGGCATGTTATTGGCTGGGTGTAACCAACTCAATATCACTCACATCGAGGCACGCATCTCCTCGCCTGGCCTCTCATGACTGTGGGGAAGCTGCAATAGTTGTAAGTGTGAAAAATGGTCATTAGTCACTTTTTTCAGTGCCATTGTAACTTTGAACAGTCACTCCACACAAGCAAAGTTTACCAGCAAAGGAGGGGGGAAAAACTCCAGAGAAGTTCCTGAGACAGGAAGTCTAGTCCTGCCAAGAATGTAATAAGGGTTAATGGAGAGGCAGTTTCTGTAAGCAACACCAGAATGTTTCCTTCCTGCCTTCCTTACAGGATTAGGCCAGTAATTTCTTCTAACAACCGGTTCTCCAAACTGCTTAGAATGTTAACAACCAGTTCTAGCGAATAGATGCAAACTGGTAGAATCCCGCCCCTAAATGAAATGCAAAATAAAAACACCATATAAACTAGGAAGCTACAGGGTGGTCACTGAAAATCTAAGCAGTATAAATTAAAATACAACTGAAAGTCAACTAAAACCCTTGGGAAAACAGATCTTCTTCTTTTGCCAGAATGAAGCTAATCTTGCCCAATTGAGCAAAGTAAAGAAAAAAGAAATTCATAAAATGAAGAGCTATCACAGAAAAATCTCCGTCTCTGAGAGTGGCGCATTTCCTTTCCTTTAGTGAGGGGCTCTTTCAGGTAGCCTGGTCCTCTGCCATTTGCATCTTTAAAGGTCAAAATCAGCCCTTTGAATTATGTCCAGGAATAGTGGCAGCCAGAATTGACATAATATGTTTCTATCAGTTAAATCCCAGGGAGCAATCTCACCATTCTAATTTGAACTCACTGAAATGTCTGGGATTGTTTTCAAAGGCAGACTCATGTCCAGTGCATTGCCATCCAAGACAAACAACCCCAAACCGTGACCCTGTTATTTAAGCATGGGCATGGATCCCACCAGGATAAGTCAGGTACCCCTCAGCTCAAAAGATGCACCAACACAATCAGTATCTCTAACTTGTTTAAATTAAAACACTCTTTTATTGATCTATGAAAGAACTTCTAGGCCTCAGAATGTTATAAAGGAGAGGACTGTAAGTGTGTGTGTGTGTGTGTGTGTGTGTGTGTGTGTGTGTGTCACAATCACAATCACAATCTCTCCGTTTTAAAAAGTTGCCTTCACTGTAGCCAAAATACAGCCTTATGAGAACAGTCTGGGATGTGAGGCTTGCCAAAATATTTTAACTACATACAATTCTTCTGTGCCAACTTCCAGAAAAATAATAAGCAATTTAACAAACATTTGTCTTTGATAGATTTCTCAATGTCATACTGTTCATCTTCAGGAAGCACTTTTAACAGTCACACAGAGCTTACACCTAATTCTTGTTAACGTTAAAAAAAATAGTAATCATCCAGGTGAACAGGTATAGATGATAAAAAGCAAACAAGGGAATTTTATTTTATTTAAAAAAAAAAAAAGATATATATTCTAACTCCGGCAGTACTTAAGTGACAATTTAGTGACAATTTATCAATCAGAGAAATTGTTTATTTTATGATCCACAATTCACCAAACCACCATTTAACATTTATTTATTTTATGATCCACCATTAGTTTTTGTGTGTGTGTGTGAGTAAGTATATCTTTACTTAACTTTGAAACCTGGTGCTGAGAATTTAGGAAGCACGGCAAGGAACAATGGCAGTTCTGTCACTTCTCGGCCCTGATAGCCACACAGGAAGTGGGGATGAATCCAGCTACCCAATGCTTGGGATAAGGGGGTGGGGGGATGATTTATTGCCAAATGTCCACAGTGGCAATGGCCCCCCTTCCTGCTGTCACTCAGGCCTTGCAAAGTTTCTGTGTGCCCGAAAGAAGAGGTTCCCCCCTGATTTGAAGAAGTTACAATGCTTGTCATAAAGTGTCTTTTAGAAGAGGGGAACGGGTATGAAAATGCTCGAAGAAAGGAAACAATCAGAAGAGACCAGAAGATGGATGTTCTGTAACCTTTTCTCAGAGACCTATTTCTTCTTCTTTTTTTTTTTTCTCCCTGTCTTTAGTAAGGGTTTGTTTTGGCTGATGACAATGCGTAATAGCCTGATAAATTGATTTTGTGAGTCCCCTTTCTTGTCCCTTGAGAAGACACTAACTCTCTGGGACTTCAGAGAGTTCTCAGAAGCAGAAGACAACAATTAGTTTGTTGGAGATGTTAGAAAGGGGGCTTCAAAGTTTTGGGCCAGGAAAAAAAATCCTTTCTGATAGATCAAGGCTGACAATGTTGGCAGCTGCTAGAAGAGTGAATTCAACTCTAGCTGAAACATGGAAAGTATTGGGAGAAATGCAGCATGTTAACTCTATGTGACTTTCTGTGCAAACTCATAGACCAAGAGACAGACATTGTACACAAGAACACAACCACACTAGCATGTACACAGTAGGAACTGCTCATTCGCCGGAAAATCTCTAAAGGCCAATAGCATATTAAATCAATTGTTGCTGTTGTTGTCATCATTATCATGATCATCACAAGAATGTGCCTGCTCAAATCCTTCTGCATAGTCTTCATAGACTTTTCACTTTTAAAATATTTATAACACAATAATACAAATAATGCCAAAAGATTATCTGCCCTCCCCACCAAAAATAGTTTCAAAGGTTGTAGGAAAATGCAATGAACAATCTGCTAAGGCAAAATGTTGATGAATTCATTTATTTCTTTTTTTTTATTCATTGTTTTGCAACACATTCTACAATTTCAAATGAAAGTCTCCTTAAAGTAAGTATACAGCTAGCATATATTAGCATCTTTATGTTTGATTAACACTGGTTATCCAAAACTCCAGGTTTTATTGAAGTTTCTTTCCCCCCTAATTCAAATAGGAACCAGCCAACCCTGGTTCCTTTCCTAGAAGCAACCATATATGTTTGCTTCATAATACAAAACATAAATCACTGTAAAACACAACCCTTCATGTGTTTCATAAGAAACAGCCCCTACTAAGTAATTAGGTTGTGTGGTAAGAATATATTAAATTGTAACCTTAATTTATAAATATGAAATTGTTGTCTCTGATTCATTCTTAAACTAGTCTATTAGTAGAATTATAAGTACATCAATGTAAATATGACCACCAGGAGAAAAACAATCCCAAAAGTTAATTAACCCAGTTTGCTTTATTTAAAATTCGTGTTAGTTTCATAACAAGACTTCAGGGCAAATGTATAAATATACATGGTACTCCATTGCAAAACTGGGTATACAAAAATAAAATAAAACTGCTATGAATTTTTATATATTATTAAAATATTCTATGCTTAGACATTTATTTCAAAAATGTATTAATATCATTTATTATAGACTGAGGATACATGGTCAGAATGTACATTAACTTCTACTAAATATTCAGAGAGACTTACTTGAATTTATGTGAGAATTGTGAAAACTCCATTGATCACGCCTTATTAACAGTTTACCTGAGCACAATCTATTAGCCTTTCCATATGTCTAACTAACAGAAGATTCTACATGCAATCAATAATGCCTAATATGTCTATTTCCATGATTAATTGCCATTTTCTAATTAGCTTTAGACAATAACTGACATGTAATTGATGGTTCATTTACAAAATCAGGTTTTAATTGAAAGATGGTCTTTAAACACAACTCTGGTATTTAAATGAATTGTAATAGGAAAAGTTCCTTTAACCTTAGAGGAAGAAGGAAGAATATGGTAAAGTCCCAGTTTTGTTAGTATATAAATTTGCAAAACTCCTAAATGCATGAAGATGTGAATACTATACATTATGCCAATAACTATTCAACCGAACTCTTAACATCAATCTAAATAACATCACTAAAAATCTTCCCTCCTGATTTTGCATACAAATATTAAATTATTATGTGGATTAATATAAAGAGACTGGACATTAAATAACTATAACCCTAGATAGATAACCCTAGTCCAATTTAGTTTAACATTTACTTTTAAAAATGCAACAGAAAACTTGAGGTTCTCTCTGTATTCATGCAACCCTTTCATTAGTTTGATATGCTTTTTTCTTTCAATATCCTTTCAATTCATAGTCAAAAAATGTTGAAGCCACCATTTATTTACTATGATTAAATACCCAGAACTTCATTATGTAATTAATCAAAGAGATACAATTATTCTTCCCTTCATTTACTGAGATTAAGTTGGTTCCATTGAGTTCCAGAAACTCTTCAGCACCATGGGAGACTTTGAAAATGCAAACTCTCTAAAATTTAGCAGCACCCCTGAGGGCCACAAATTGAGAGAGATTAATTCTGTGCTCCTGCATCTCTCATTACCAAGAGACCTGAAGTAGGTCAAATACAAGTTAATCTGTTAAATTCCACTTTAATGCATGGATGTTAAGGCAGCCAGCAGATTGGCAAATGTCTGTAGGGTAGAACTGCAAAACTTAATAAATGCATTCCAGGTTGGCACAGAACAACATTCCAATTAATTTAAAAACCAGAAACTTAAAAATACCTTTAATTAGGCATATTTATATTTGTTCATATATAAGTAAGCATAAATAATCGATAATGTAATCGATAATGCACCTTTTGTATGTAAATAATGACTGAAAGGATGATGATGATAATCATGTGTATGTTTCATATTATGAAATAAAGCTTATTTGATTTGGAAGGATTCTAGCAATGTGGTAGAAATAAAATTGTAATATCTATTTTGTTGCAAAGATTTAAATTTCCCTCACAGAAACATCATTTATGTAGATTTGTCTATTCTTTTTTCAGTCTTAGAATAGAATTGAGATTCAAATCCATTGGTAAGATGGAGCTGAATCTTTACCCTGGGCCTATCTTTACCCTGGGTGGTGTTTTCAAGCTTAGCAACTTTAAGGTGTGTGGGCTTCAACTGTCAGAATTCCCCAGCCAGCATGGAATTATGGGAATTGAAGTTCACATGTCTTAACACTACCAAGCTTGAGAAACACTGCAGTGAAGTTTTCTGTGGAATATTAATTTGCAGTAGTTTCAGACAAATATTCTCAGACTAGAATAGTGATGGATCTGCTGGATCTAGAACCATTTGATTTTTCTGAGGAGCTCTCAACCTGGAAATAAGGAGAAACTTTCTGACAGTGAGAACAATCAACTAATGAAACAGCTTGTCCTCGGAAGTTATGGGAGCTCCATCTCTTGAGACTTTCAAGAAGAGATTGGACTCCCATCTGTCAGAAATGATGTAGGGTCTCCTGCTTGGACTAGATGACCTACAAGGTCCCTTCCAACTCTGATTATCTGTTATCTATAAATTAATGTCTATGAAAAGTCTGAGTCATGCAGGTCATGGTTGTCCCAAAGTGTTTTTTTTTTCAAAAGGCAACTGGACTTTGAAAACATTTAACTTCTCAAAAGTTTTAGTTCTGACCCAGTTCTTCAGTCAGAATGGATGAGAAGTGAAACATCTTCAAGGAAAAAAATAGTCCAATTGCCTTTTGAAAAAATACCTTTGGGACTCTCGAATTAATATAGTGCTATAATAGTTATTATCCCAGACACACTACTCTTAAAGGGACAAAGATCTCTCAAGCTGCAAACCATGGCCAATTGTTGCCATATCTTGTTCCAGTTAGTGAAATCCAACAGAAATCATCAGAAAAAGCTATATTCACCCCAATACCTCACTTATAATTGCACTGTTGGGTAATTGTATATTTTTTTATGATGGTCAGTTTTCCAACTAAGCTAATGTTAAAAACTAGGATGATTTATTTGTTTATAAAATTTATGAACGTGGCTGGATCAGACGAATATGTGGATGACCATAAACTAAATAAATGACCATAAATAAAAAACAACACTTCCACACCATTATCAAAAAGTGCACTGATGTGTCTGTGTAGTCACCAAGAACAGAATTAAGCTCAAGAGAGTTTACCTTTACCTTTCTAAGCCTAATTCTTAAAATCATTAAAAATATAAAGCATTAGCTTATGATTTAACATCCATATCAGGTTCTGCTTCAATCACTGTTCATATGCAAAGGAATCCCTTACATCATTATAAAGCCTCCTTCTCTCTTCCCACAAAGACCACACCATTATGGTCTATTGAGGGTTACAAATGTCAAAGAAATCTACCCTAGCTTTCTGTTTATAGGAAAAGACAGCAGCAACAGAGTATGTTGCCATCCACTCTTTGTTGGAAAACTTAGAAAGTAATAAACAGCACTTATTTCAGAATGTTGCATAAAAAAACAGTATGCATTTATGAAAATTCATATTTGTAAAAGCTATGTATAAAAACCATATGTCTGGGCTGTATTAAGTAGCTATTAGGAACAGTTAATGTAGGGAAAAATTAAACTACAGATTATTCCATTAATTCTATGCATAACATAACTCAAATGCTGAGAAAAGATGCCCCCAAAACCTGACCAAGAGGTGCAGAGGTGGTATTCAGCAGATTCTGACCAGTTCTGGAGAACCGGTAGCGTAAATTTTGAGTAGTTTGGAGAACCAGCAAATACCACCACTGACTGGCCCCACCCCCATCTATTCTCTGCCTCCTGAGTCCCAGCTGATCGGCTGGGTCTTCTTTTGTTGCCCTGCACAGGAAAACGGAGCTGGAAAACAGGTTAGTGGGGTGGGGGAGGGAATGGGATTTTGCAGTAACCTCCAGGAGTGGAGAAGGAATGGAGATTCGGCAGTATCCTTCCCCTTCCATGCCCACCAAGCCATGCCCACAGAACCGGTAGTAAAAAAAATTGAATCCCACCACTGCCACTGTGGTTTTAGTTATTCATTTTAACACTTGTATTGGTTTTAAAACTGATTTACTGCATAGAACAGATGAACATGCAAGTATTGGTGGCAATGACGAGTCAGATATACATCAAATCTAACTTTAGTATATGCACTGCACATTGTTAGTGTGATACTAAGAATGGATATCTGCAGGGGATTAATCTGAGGGGTACAGGATGCCGTGTGTGAACTGACATCATTAAACAAATGAGAATTATGAATCTGTCCTGTAACGCAAGTGCATCCTTTATAGTATGTATGTTAGTGGGAATGCCCAATGGCTCAGCAGTTAAAGACACAACTTGTCAGCTGGAAAGCTTGACATCCTGAGTTCAAAACCCAAATGCTGCATGATGGGGTGAGCTCCCATTATTTGCACCAGATCCTGCCAACCTAGCAGTTCAAAAGCATGTGAATGCGAGTAGATAAATAGGTACCACTTTGGTGGAAGATAACGATGTTCTGTGTGCCTCAGTGTATAGTCATGCAGGCTACATGAACATGGAAAGATCTTCGGACAATGCTAGTTTTCTCAATTAAGAAATGGAGATGGGCACCACCCCCTAGAGTCAGAAATGACTGGACAGGGGAAACCTTTACTTTTACCTTTATGATGTCAGCATGCATGCAACATGATTTGGACATCATTATGGTTTTTATTGGACTCCGATGATTCCAAGGGCTTTCATATGCATGTCACATTTATATGGAACCCTTGTTGCTGAGCATGGAATTCTTTTCACACTGTTTCTGCAATTTAGAGTATAAATTTCTCAGAAGCCAAATTCTATATTTGTGTTTATGCTAATCTACTAAATCTGGGGAGTGGGGTGCTGATTTTTTTTATCTTAGATATAATAATTTCCAAGCAGTCTCCTTTGTTCCAGATTTATTTTATACAACAAGGTTGCACAAGGCATTATCTTCCTCTTTTCTCTGTCAGAATCTACTACTGGTCCATTACATAACACAAGAATGTGGGTGGTTATTAGCCATATGCTTCTTTTCATATCTTGCTAAGAAGTCAACAACTTGCATACTTTGACTGCAAGCATTTCATTTCCTGCAGTGCCGTCTTGATCATCCATTTCATCTGGGGATGACATTTCTATGGATGGTAGTAATTTTCACAAAAAGGAAAATATGATAAATGCTAAAAACTACTGCAGAGCCACATAATTGTGTGTCAAGGTGATTCCCTAGCATGAGTTTGCTTTTTCATATTTCTTACTTGCTCCTAATGCATCTTCAGTAGGCATGCAAACTGTCAGCCATTTTAGTTAACGATCTCAATTTTGTATGTCAACCTGAATTCAGCTGGTTCTTTCCAGAGCAGTAATATTATCAGTCTTGTCTTGAGGAGGAGGGGGAGGGGGGTTCTCATAAAATCATTCTTAAGCAACTGTAAAAGGGGACAGATTTCCACACCTGATGAAGAATGGAAATACCTCAAATTTATTTGTATAATTCTGTTTCATAAGTTTAAAAAATATGCCATTAAAAATGCAAACAAGTTACTCTTTCCAATTTGTTCTTGTATGTGTGTGCACATGTGTCAGGAAATAAATACACTGCTCAAAAAAATAAAGGGAACACTTAAACAACACAATGTAACTCCAAGTCAATCACACTTCTGTGAAATCAAACTGTCCACTTAGGTAGCAACACTGACTGACAATCAATTTCACGTACTGTTGTGCAAATGGAATAGACAACAGGTGGGAAGCATGGGCAGTTACCAAGACATCCCCAATAAAGGAGTGGTTCTGCTGGAGATGACCATAGACCACTTCTCAGTCCCTATGCTTTCTGGCTGATGGTTTGGTCACGTTTGAATGCTGGCGGTGCTTTCACTCTAGTGGTAGCATGAGATGGAGTCTACAACCCACACAAGTGGCTCAGGCAGTGCAGCTCATCCAGGATGGCACATCAATGCGAGCTGTGGCAAGAAGATTTGCTGTGTCTGTCAGTGTAGTTTCCAGAGCATGGAGGTGCTACCAGGAGACAGGCCAGTACATCAGGATACGTGGAGGAGGCCGTAGGAGGGCAACAACCCAGCATCAGGACCGCTACCTCCACCTTTGTGCAAGGAGGGACAGGAGGAACACTGCCAGAGCCCTGCAAAATGACCTCCAGCGGGCCACAAATGTGCATGTGGCTGCTCAAATGGTCAGAAACAGACTCCATAAGGATGGTATGAGGACCTGACATCCACAGGTGGGGGTTGTGCTTACAGCCCAACATCATGCAGGACGTTTGGCATTTGCCAGAGAACACCAAGATTGGCAAATTCACCACTGGCACCCTGTGCTCTTCACACATGAAAGCAGGTTCACACTGAGCACATGTGACAGATGTGACAGGGTCTGGAGACGCCGTGGAGAACGTTCTGCTGCCTGCAACATCCTCCAGCATGACCGGTTTGGCAGTGGGTCAGTAATGGTGTGGGGTGGCATTTCTTTAGGGGGCTGCACAGCCCTCCATGTGCTCGCCAGAGGTAGCCTGACTGCCATTAGGTACCGAGATGAGATCCTCAGACCTCTTGTGAGACCATATGCTGGTGCGGTTGGCCCTGGGTTCCTCCTAATGCACGACAATGCTAGACCTCATGTGGCTGGAATGTGTCAGCAGTTCCTGCAAGATGAAGGCATTGATGCTATGGACTGGCCCGCCCGTTCCCCAGACCTGAATCCAATTGAGCACATCTGGGACATCATGTCTCGCTCCATCCACCAATGCCACGTTGCACCACAGACTGTCCAGGAGTTGGGGGAGGCTTTAGTCCAGGTGTGGGAGGAGATCCCTCAGGAGACCATCCGCCACCTCATCAGGAGCATGCCCAGGCATTGTAAGGAGGTCATACAGGCATGTGGAGGTCACACACACTACTGAGCCTCATTTTGACTTGTTTTAAGGACATTACATCAAAATTGGATCAGCCTGTAGTGTTTTTTTCCACTTTAATTTTGAGTGTAACTCCAAATCCAGACCTCCATGGGTTGCTAAATTTGATTTCCATTGATAATTTTTGTGTGATTTTGTTGTCAGCACATTCAACTATGTAATGAACAAAGTATTTAATGAGAATATTTCATTCATTCAGATCTAGGATGTCTTATTTCTGTGTTCCTTTTATTTATATTTTGAGCAGTGTATATTTCTTTCAGCTTTCCCCAAAATTATTTTGTCCACTGTCTATTGATTATTTTTAGTGGTTTATTACTATAATATTGTACAACCACATAAATGTTCCAAAGGTGCTTTTTCAAGAGGCAATTGGACTTTGTTTTTCTTTGAAGACATTTTGTTTCTCATCCAAGAAGCTTCTTCAGCTCTGACTGGATGGTGGGGAATAGAAAGATTTATATTCCTTGCAAACAGTTGGTTATTTGCATTCTTTTATAGAGTCGTTGAAGTCTCTTGGAGGTTTATCTGTATCCTCAGGATCACCTGAGTAGTGCAAATGGGTATGGGGCCTTCTTGGAACTGCTGAAGGAAAATATCTTCAAAGAAAAAAAGCCAGTTGCCTCTTGAAAAAGCACCTTTGGGACATGACCTGGATGTCTGGGAATCTCCATAGATGTTTTATTTGTAAGAGAACAATTCACCATAAAAAATTAAAATTGTTGAACAGAAGGAAAGGTTCCAAAAAGGATCAATGTCCTGGGTGCTGATCTTGAACAGATTTCTCCAACAATGCATTATCTGGTAGAAGTGAAGCTACTGCTTCTGGATTTCTCAACCAGTAGTAAATGTACTAACCAGGATTTTTTAGAATTAGTCTCAAACTGTCTTTGGATGATGACAAAGTAGGAATCTTTAATTTTAAGGGGCTTTTCTAGAAGTTTTCTTTGGCTTATGTCCTAAGACCATAACAAATTGTATTTTCCTCTATAAACAAGCACAACCACTATTCTTGTGGAATCATTCAACCAATGATTCTCTAAATCATTTTGGTGCCTTCCCATCTATCTCTATTCTGATTATAGCCTTTTAAAAATGTTCAGAGCAGTGGAATGTTTAAGGTGGGCTCATCCCATTTGAGAAGTTAACGCTGTGATTTCTTGCTAACCACCTCTGTGAAACTGTTTTTCCCTGTTCTTCAGGATCAAAATATAATGATATTTTGTCAAGGCATTGTAACTTCATCCTTTTCCTGTGACTATTAACATGTTCTTGCCTCCTATCTTTACATCAACCCCTCTACACCTCCCCAGCTTCTGATACGCATTTGGTAACAATCAAGTTCTGATTTTAAGGAGCCTGAAGATAAGGTATCTGTGAGTTCCACACTTGGGGTAATTGATCACATTTGTTTCCTGTGCATAGGTTAGAGTCCTCTGCCTCATTCGCCTTGGAATGTTTCTCATTATCCTTTGCCTTGTTAGTCTGGTAGAAATGATCTATCGTAGTGAGTGAAAACAGGACGATACTATTACAAACCGCATCTAATCACCAATGGCAGCCTGTCTCTTTCCCTGGGAACTTTAGTACACTTAAATGTCTTTTTGTGAAGCCTCCTATGGTTTGATGCATGTGATTCAGAGGAGGGTGGGGGAGAATAACTTTATTCTGAGACTGTATATGTACAGGGATTCCAACTTTTCTTAACAGTCTTGGTTAAAGTGAACAACCTATCAATCTATCTAATAAAAGTTTCCCTGAAGAGAATTCTTTTGTTTGTCTCTAATTTCTCCTGTCTCTTCAATTCTGGAAGAGCAGACCTTGGAGAAGTTGAGAATTTTGCATATATAGGGATATACAGAAGTACCAACAAATGGCATAATTTGCAAACTGTATCACTCTGAAGAATGTACTTAGCATGGAAAGATGAATCCTTCTGCTACCCTTCAATCACAGCTTGAGGGTAGGACAAAACTTTGTGGGAATAATTAATCTCTTTTAAATACTGATACTGATACTGAGAATGCATCCCAAACCTGTCTTTGGTTTTTTCAACATCATGCTGTACAGGAAAATTGGCCCAGGTTAGGAAACAATGATATTTAAAAAGCAGTTTGAAAACATGTCTCATTTTCTTTACAATTATAAATGACAGCAATTTATGGCAAATGCTTTAGAAATGGAAACAACATACACTGAGAAGTGTGTTATAATGTCCAGTTTTTGAAAGTGTCTGGTTTATACACGAATCTTTGTCATTGGAATCTAAATTCAGATTGTCTCCACTTCACGGACATGTCAGTTTTAAGATATATGTGCCATTATCATCTTATTTGAAAACAGACTGCTTATTTTCTATTTATTTTTTTATAAAAAATGTATTTTAAAGTTTTCTAAATGTGTGGGAAATATGTTGAATATGTTGATGCAGTTTGTATTAGCACAACTTTCATAGTGAAACTTTGCTTTAACAGATCTTCATTTAACAGACTTAACAGACTTAGATGTAATATAATGTAAATTTGTGGTCAGATTTAACCCCCTGAAATAATAGGCCAATTGATCCTGAAGTCATTCCAGACAATTGATGTTATTTATGTAATCTGAGTAATTTATAGAATGAAGTCGTTGGTGTTTACATGTTGTTTATATCAGTTTATATCCCTTGTGCCAATTTTCACTGTTCACAATATTGCTTTTTTATATCACTTCCATTCCATTTACAACAATCTTGGAAAATATTTCAATTGTTCTAAAAGACATAAAAACATAAATTATCTCCACAAATCATTTACATTTGGATTTAGCAGACATTTGGATTTAATACTTAATTCTACAAAGAATCTACTAAATTGAGCTTTACTTCATGTACATATTTCAATCTCTCATTATCATCTAGATTTTAGGGGTCACAACTCTTACCAGATTCTGTTATTTCACCTAAATGTTAATAGAATTTATCTGCATAATCAGTCCCAGTTCTATATAGCTTAGATAAATCTAAATAGATAAATGGAGAGCTTTATAGATCTTCATAGATATTAAATTCGGGATATATTTTAGCAATCCCTAAGAAATGGTCCCAACAAGGATTTGACCAACTATTTTCATGACACAATAGTCAGATTCATTGTATCCCTTCCTGTCCCTTTCTGATCTTAAGAAGCCTCAGTGACACAAACCCCAAAATGATTTCCATTTATTTCATTGCCTAGTCCAAATAAATATTTAAATTAGGCAAAGAGCTGGTTTCAGAATATTCTTTGCCACGCTATGTCCTGGATATTTAACAAAGGAGACTACAGAGATATACAACATCTCTTTGCACACACACAACATAGAATTGCACTGGTCAGGTTTTTCCTTTTTTCATCTTAACGCTCAAACAATCACATCACATTAAGCCACAATTTTACATCTATGGGTTGCAGAATAAACCATTTTTTTTGTTGGTTTATCATCAGGCACTTAGTCATAAACCAAGGCTTACAAAGCATAACGCCTGGGTTCCTTTGCCACACTGTAACACAGCCAAACCAACCATTTCCTAACTTATTGGAACATGTGAATGCAGAGAGAAAATATACTGTAGTATAGCGCAGTGTAGGTGAGATTTGACTCCTATCTCCAAATGGGGAAAAAAAGCCCTTGAAAAAAAGAGAAAAGGGTAGAGTTGATAGTCTCTAATTAAGTAAACTGAAAAGTTAGGATTTTAGTGGATTGTTTCCTGGATTCCACCTTAGCGAAAGTCTCTGAGCGGTTTGCATGCAAGAGCCAAATCAAATCAAATAATTTCTCCCTCTCATAATTTTGGTGTGGTTTGGGGATTTGGGACTTAAGAAAAAAACTGTATCCATAGTTGTAGACTCTGATTCAGGCCCTGTTAGCTTTCATTCATAGTTTGAATACTTTTGTTAATTTGTATTAGGGCATAAGTGATTTGAAAACAGTAAGCGTGGTTCAGCCCCATGCTGTATTAGCAACAATATGGGTGCAATTTTTATTCTTCATACATTTTAATTTTTACTTATTAACTAAATGCTTCTGGACAAGTGTATGTGTGTGTCCTCAAAAAAAATGGATTCTTTTTTGTATTTTGCTGGAAGCTGGGTTCTTTGATAGTGTGTTTGATAGAACTTCAGATTAAAAAAAACATAAAACCAATCTCTCAGGCATTTGTATGACACCAATTCTATTGAAATTTTAAAAGGTGCACATTCTTTTGGCTATTTTCCCAGACTCAAGGCAAGATGAGTCTTGTAAAATGTTCATATTATTTCTTGTGGTAGGGCTTTTTTAATGTATGTGTATTATCTATATATCTATTATATACTCTAGCTGGAGGATTTTGCAATTTTGAAGTCCACATATGTTAAAGTTGCTGAGGTTAAAAAGTGCCCAGAATCAGTTGGAATCAGGCATTTATTACGTCTATTTAGTAAGTAAACCAACAAATAAGTTAAGAAATATTGTCATAGTATACTGAATTTTTTCCTTTATTTTTAAGAAATCAGCTATATCTGCCATGCAGTTTCCCCAATGTCATTTCTTTTCTTTACTTTCATTTCTTGTGTGACAAAGTAGAAATCAAAATAATCACTGATTGATTACCTTTCCCAGATAAAAACTTCTGAAGAGTTACCACATTTTTCTTGGGCTTAATAAGGTCAGTAACATGAAAAGTTCCTCCATTTCCTCCCTTATCATTAGCTTGAATTGACTTTTTTAAAAAACTTTCTCTTCCACTAGATTTTGCCTAATTAGGAAGCTAATTTCCTCCCCTCTGCTGGGAGTCTTTTCATAGCAGAAAAATCCCACCCATTGAAGAGTAAAATAAAATTGCTATTATTTCCTGGTCGGTGTTCTTTATCTTAGTTGTTGTGCTTATTCATCTCAGTGTCAACTTGTTCCACATTTGAAGAGATGGATTAGAATTAATCTTCCCCCAATGTCTTCCAAAAATGGCTGTAATTTGGAAAAATGAAACAACCTTCCAAATATTTCAGGACTGAAACAATGCTGGTTTTCTTTCAGTCTGAAGGAAACAAATACAATGTCAACAGAAAGTAGTCTATTGATTCTGGCCACTTATATCTAGTTTAATTTAGTCAACAGTACAGGAGATCTTTTTTCAAATGTAGTCCTAAACAATCTGTCAGCAACATCTCTCGAAATCTCATATTGAAAGCATTTTAAATTTCCCTTCCAATTAAGCCTAAATTTTGTTGAGGTCATGGGCATGTCCATGTCTTTCTGTTTTTCCAAAACCTCTGTCTTCTAGGAATCCACTCCCCAAACTTTCCAGTTTATTCAATAAATTGCATGCTTGGGATTTCTTATCCAAATCTCAACCAAACCAAATCCACTTGTCTTCCAAGCCTACCCACGGTTAGCCCTATCCTGCCATCTGTATCTTTACTAGTTAGACATTGCTGTATATACTACATTTAATGTTACCCGGTTTATAAAATGTCTGCAACCAAACAACCAAGCTCAGAGAGCACAAAGGACCCTGAAGTTCAACCCTGATCTATGAATATTCTGTTTTTATCAGTACATTGTGTACTTTTAAATTATTAAAGCAGTTTTTCGCCATTAAGACTTTTGACCTTTCAGTTTACAAAATCAAGAAGCTGTCTGTGAGAACTATTCACTGTACCAGAGCAAGTGAATACACTTACATTAAACTGCATATACATTAAACTGCATGCATGCATGCATGCATGCATGCATGTATGTATGTATGTATGTATGTATGTATGTATGTATGTATGTATGGCATTCAGCTTTGTTCGGGTATTTTCCCACGTCATTATAGTTGTGCTTTTAAAGTTGTAGCAACGTTCCGGCAGAATCTCATCTGCCATCATCAGGCTTCTGTATTGTGTTCGTCTGTGAGTCAGAGTTTCACAGCCGTTTCAGTTTTAAATTTGGGGCTAGCCTACTGCTGTGCCAGAATGGTTTTTTCTTCATCCTGATTGGTTGGGAGTCTTGGTCTGTGTTTATTGGTCTTGGAGTTTGCTGTCTTCTGCTTGATTGGTGTTTCTAATATCTTCTGTCTGTTTTGTGGCTTTTTTTTTTGTCTTAATTGGCTGGCAACATTGTGTTCCTGTATTGGAGGCTTTTAGTGCAGCTTGGCTCCGAGTAAATGGACGGCTATCATTTATTAGGAAGCTAGGTTTCATCTGGGTGCCTGGTTGGGGTGTGTTTGAGCTGGAGGTATCGGGGAGATCTGTTTGTGCCCAGGTGTTTGCCTGGCTAGTGGTGTGGAGATTTTTTTTGTTTGTGAGTGCAGGCTTCCAAATAATTGACAGTCTGGTGGAATCATCTCTTCTATTCATGCTTTCAGGTCTTTTTTCAATCTCTATGGCTTCTCTGATAATTCTGTGGCTGGGGTTTTCTATAGTGGCTAGGGTTTTGGTGCCATTGAAGTTGATGCTATGACCTGTGGCTTTCATGTGTTGGACTAGTGAGGAAGTGTGTTCCAGCTTTTTTACTGCATTTTTGTGTTCATCCAGGCGGGTGCTTATTCTTTGTGTTGCTACAACTTTAAAAGCACAACTATAATGACGTGGGAAAATACCCGAACAAAGCTGAATAACATACATGTAAGTACCCGCGAAAACTTAAGAAAACAAATTATATATATATATATATATATATATATATATATATATATATATATATATATATATATATATATATATATATATATATATATATACATACATACACACACATACATACATATACATATACATACACACACACACACACACACACACACACACACACACACACACATTTGAATTGCCTTTCTAGTCCATCTGTAGGTTCAGACACTGGTTTGCCATTAATTCTAGTTTGAAATTCTGCAAACAAGACACAGGAGTCAAATAATTACGCTCCCCTGGAGTCTCACCCCTTAGTGTGTCCACCTGTAGCCAGACTGAGATTGCATCCCAATGCAATGAATTAGCACTTTAAGCTGATTAGAACAGCTTGGCACAACTCTATTTTATTGACACAATGAAGAGAGGACAGAAAAGCGTCTGAAATGAGAAAATCATTTCCATGCTGACTGAATTAAAAGGATAAAAGTTCTCTTTGCATTTCTAGTGTTCAGTTTGCGGGGGGGGGGGGTGAAGGGGGGTAGGAAGCCACTTAAGAGATCACAATAGATCTGAGCAGACAGATGAAATACAAAACTTTAGAATGAGTGCGACAAGCAACTAAACATATTTTAAATCATTTTGTCATGTGCATAATTTCAGTCATTGTTTAGCTCCAGCCTTTTGGTAAAACAAATCAATAATAATGCATTATTTTTATTTGCTTAGATTACTTACATTGCCTCTTTTTTAAAGAACATACTATATTGTTCTATAATAGGCTTGGCAGCAAACCTAAATTGGACTTAAACAAATGCTTCTTGTGTTTCTTGGTTCACAGAAGTGAATTAATGTAGTTTAATATATGGATAGCAATAATATAAAAACATATATTCCCAAGAAGGCTTAAATAGATTCTAAATCATGAACACTAGAAATGCAAAGAGACATTAGCTGACATTATTTAACAGAAAATAAACTAACTGAAACACAGT
Source organism: Notechis scutatus (assembly GCF_049901735.1). NCBI lineage: Eukaryota > Metazoa > Chordata > Lepidosauria > Squamata > Elapidae > Notechis > Notechis scutatus. Next base: position 151,325,066 of record NC_142012.1, read on the forward strand.
GTATCAGGGAAATGTATGAGCCTGTGTCATTACGAAGAGTTATCTTATTAAATTTCAGTTTACTCTAACAATAATAGCAAAAGAAATATAGACAGTGAGGGAATCCTGTGCCTAATTTGTAATTATTTTCAAAGCAAATGTGCAATTTCATTCATGAGCTTCAAAGTCAAAGCTATTCATCTCACTTTTTTGTTATGTAACTTTTTTTAAAAAAGTAATCCATTTAACATTTCACTTTTATCAATAAAACTATAATTATTTTGCAGTTATTTTAAATGTAACATTGTCCAATAAAATTATCTTTTCCAGACAACATTATGATGATGCATATTTACTTGGAAAAAATTACCCAGTATTATTCTTCTAAGAATTAACCAGCAATTTAAAGTTATAAGTAGTTGTATATTGTTTGTCCAGATTTTTCTCAATGGGAAAAGCCCTAAAATATATTAAAATTAAATTAATAAATAATAAATTAAATGTTTATTGGCAAGTCAATACAATATAAAAAGCAAGAAAATTATTCCAAATGTTTCCCTGATTTCTCTTAAACTTTATGTCAACAATCGGTCTGAGTCTAATTATTATCTAATTACAATTTTATCTTTAGCATAAATGTTACTTTAATTTGGGTTTCCCCTTTTCTTCATGTTAGTTTTTTCTCTGGTCCTAATTGACCAGATGTGCTATTAATAGAGACAGAACTGTCTTTATATAAAACAAAACAGCAAAAGCTATAGATAATTGTTTCAATAATATACAAAAGAAAAGTATATGGAATCTTAATGGTTTGAGTAATAGTTGTACTAATATATTCATAAAGCACCTTAATTAAACAAAGTATGCTTATCTAAAGAATGACTTAAAGCCAAGCCTATGGTAAGAAAGCATATTAAAATGTGTAACATTTATAAAAGAACTATGCCTCCTTTAAAAGTGCACAATTTTTGTCAAAAGAGGCTGGAAAAGCAATTTTAGTTTTTTTTAAAAAAAATATTTCCCATTTTTATTATAAGAAATAAATTTAGCATTAGCCCCCATGTGTTTCAGAATCAAAGGCTGAACTAATTTGAAGAAGCCATTTTTCATTCCACTTAACTATAACCAGTTTTCCCTTTTTTTGAGACCTGGCTCCAATATGTCCCATGTTTTAGAAATGTTAATATGGAAATCCCAGTAAAGATTTCACTTTCTGAAAGGTTGGCTGACACAGCATTTGGTTAACAGTCACACCGTGAAACCTTGAACTAGATTCCCATCATAGAAACATTACTGATAGCCACATCACCCTCGAGATGGAGAAAATGCAAGGTTAAGTGTTCAAGATCATACAGTCGGTGACAAAATAGAAATGACTCCAAAATGTTATTTCTCCCTTCTTTCCCACCTCTGATGGACTGGGCTAAGCAGTAAAGATATAAAAAAACATGAATAGAAAGCATTGGGATATTTTAACAAATTCAACGTAGTGTAACTTTGCTGACAGCTTGTCACATTTCACTGAGTCTTGATCTGGAATCCTGTGATAACATCTGTATTCACTCAGGGTGAAAAGCTTGGCTTATGAGGGAGGGAGAGGGAGGGAGAGGGGAGAAGGGGGAGAGAGAGAGAGAAAGGGAGGGAGGGAGGAAGAAAGAAAGAAAGAAAGAAAGAAAGAAAGAAAGAAAGAAAGAAAGAAAGAAAGGAAGGAAGGAAGGAAGGAAGGAAGGAAGGAAGGAAGGAAGGAAGGAAGAAAGAAAGAAAGAAAGAAAGAAAGAAAGAAAGAAAGAAAGAAAGAAAGAAAGAAAGAAAGAAAGAAAGAAAGAAAGAAAGAAAGAACCTTATGACAACAGGAAGGAAGGAGAAGGAAGGAAGGAAGGAAGGAAGGAAGGAAGGAAGGAAGGAAGGAAGGAAGGAAGGAAGGAAGGAAGGAAGGAGAAAGAAAGAAAGAAGAGTCCTACCATACAAAGTTTTAGTATTCTGTCAATTCTGACATGTCTTCTGAATTTTTTTGAATCACTAAACACTTTTGGAACTCTGGTTCCTATTATCATTTCTTCATTTCTATAGTCAGCAATGCTGGAAAAAAAACCTTAAAATCTGAAGACAAGGTACTGGCTGGCAGCTTTCTTCTTGTTGTCTAATCCTCAAGCCCTCATTCATGCTCACTGTTAATCTCTTAAGGCATTATAAAACTGTTAGACAAAGAAATGTGAATACCTCTGCTCTCTGCAAGAATGGGAGGAAACCAAAGAGAATCTGGATCATGCTAAGCTTTTCTTTGCTGCTCAGAAATGATAAACTTAAATCGATTGCATCACTTTTTTTGTAATTCTCAGACACTGTTGGAACACAGGGGAACAGTAAGCATCAGCAAGACTGAAGGGAGGAAAGACTATTTCAGCATTTTTAGCCAGATCTCTGCCATGCAAAATCACAGTCAGTGCATTTGGGTTTTAATCTACTCATTAATGACTCAACATTATTGTTTAATTTTGATGGCTCTGCAAATCGTTATGTCTTGTTATAAATTCTTGCCATGTGAGGACTTAAGGAAAAATGTCTTAGCCTTAAACAATGATAAAGCTGGCCATCAACAAACAAATGCAGGTAGTCCTTGCTTACCATCTGCTCATTCAACGACCATTCAATGTCATGACATTGATGATTGGCCCTTGAACCTGTGGTTGTCACATCGTCTCTGCAGTGATGTGATTGTGATCTGAGCTGTACAACAGTAGCAGCATCTCCTGTTCACATAATTCTCAATTTCAACCTTCAAAGCCAACCTTCAGCTTCCAACAAGCACAGCCAATAAGAACTCACAAGTCACCAACACATGACATCATACCTAATGACCCCATGCTGAGCAGAACAAAAGCTTTGCCATTCTTGCCAGTGATGGTGGTTGATATTTCATGTGTAGTGTATTGGTTCAGAGCTATTGGATTGATGTGCAAGCAGGCTCATGCAAAACAAAAACCCACACAAACCGACTCTTTAAGTTTTGGTAGCACAGCTGTCCTCACACATGTCTCAAAAACTTGCCTGGCAATGGCACAGCCCTCAGGAACGGCATAAAAAGAACAACCTTGGCACAACCATCAGCCATGTGATGGAATAAAACATTAATGAGTGGCAAATGCTGCATTTCGTGCTTCTGAACTTTCAAAGCAGGGATGAGAAAGTTGCAGACAGCTCTCAAGTCCCCTAAAAATTCATCACTGAAATCACCCACTAAGACCAATGCAATTTTCTTTGAGAGCAAAAAAAGTCAAGTAAAGATGTCCTAAGGGTGCTTTTTTAAGAGGCAACTGGACATTCTGGGTTTTCTTTTTGAAGATGTTTCACTTCTCATCCAAGAAGCTTCTTCAGTTTCACTTCTTGGATGAGAAGTGAAACATCTTCAAAGAAAAAACAGCAAGTGCAGTTGCCTCTTGAAAAAAGCACTTTGGGACAACCATGACCTGGATGACTGGGAATCTCCACAGACATCAAGTAGAGATGCTGTGCTCAACTTCAATAGCTAACACACATTTTTAACACATAATGAAAAAACTATAATGCTACATTTACTTTAGGCAACACATATTACCTATGTAAAAGAAACACAAATGATTTGACAAGAACTGAAAACTGGTGGCCATGCCTTTGTTGCTTCACACCATCCAGAAAGATGGTTTTCAAAGAAAGAGGCACTCCTAAGCCTCTCCCGCCTCAAAGATACCCACTTCCTGTTTAAATTTTTGGGATCACTATGGGCATCTGCAAGGAACAAGGGTGCAAATGACAAAAATGAATGCTATAGTGAGCCATGGTGGCACAGTGGTTACAGTGCAGCACTGCAGACTACTTCTACTGACTACTGTCTGCCTACAATTTGGCAGTTCAAATCTCACCAGTCTCAAGATTGACTCCGCCTTCCATCCTTTCATGGTGGGTAAAATGAGGATCCAAATTGTTGGGGTCAAGATACTAACTCTGTAAACCAGGACTGTAAAGCACTGTAAAGTGGTATATAAGTCTAAGTGCTATTGCTACAATTAATACCATTTTATCAGTAATTGGCATGGAAGTATGTAAGTTGACCTTTGCTCAATGACACCATCATGAGTCAATTTATCAGCATCCAGGTTCTTGAATATATTGCTGCTAATCACTGCGCACAAAAATAGACATGGTGTTCTTATAAACGGAGCTTACAACTTTAAATTAACAAACACCTATCCACTGCCATACTATGGAGGTTACGAGAACTCCATCAGGAAAGCCTATATTTGGTTGTGAGATGGAAAAATTGTAGGAATTGTGCTTGATCAGGGGTGTCAAACTTGCAGGGTCACAGTGGGGTCATGTGATGTATCATGACCTTCCCCCCTTTGCTAAACCAGGCATGGGCGTGGCCAGCGTGTCATGCAACCAGCCTGCGGGCCACATGTTTGACAGTCCTGTGCTAGATGGCATCACAAAGGTCCATGTGCTACAACGTATAGTGCACACGAGTTGCTGCAGCAAAGGAAAACAATACCAATTCTTCAGAGCTTTCTATGGAACCAAAATGCCAAGGCCAAACTCCAGCTGAAAAAAGTAATGACCAAAGCCACCGTTAGCGAGCCATTGCTAACTGACTAAATGAGAAGTCCAGATTTGCCTCTCCTAAAGAATGTCACACTTTCCCAGTACGTATTTGCGCACTGTCTCTTCACTGTTTGTTGAGCCATCAAAACACACCTTTGTTTCATTTTGCATTCAGTTTTCACCTCTGACCTAAGGAGCTAGTGGTAGTCTTCCTGAACTTTATTGCCTGTTAATAGACTGCGGACTCTCTTTTCACGGTTACAGAAATCCAAAGAAAAGACATTTAATTAAAGGTTCACAAAGCCCACATCTGAAAAGCAAAGTCAGTGTGCTATTTAAAAAAAAAAGAAAGGAAGGGAAATCTTTGAGGTGCTTTTGATATTCTACAAGTTTGTGCCACCCTTTCAAAAATAAGAAAACAGCACTGATTTAATTATCTACCTAGAGAACAATAGCATAACAAGCTGAATAGCACCAAATGATTGATCTGAATCATTCATCTTCTCTTTCCATCTATCTATACATTTTGTTTCTTTTAAGGTGTCAGGCTGATGTCCATGTCACAGAGTAGTGCAGGGCTTTCATCAAACACATGGTCTTTCTTGCTCACCATTTTATGAGGCACGGTTATATATACTTTTTCATATTTCTTTGTTTATAAATGCTAATAACCACACTAATTCATTTCCCACCTTCTTTCTCATTCAGATACAAATTGTGGGTTTTGTTGTTGTTAGTTTAATCAAAGGTAGCCAGAGTATTTATTCTTTTTCTTATTGTTTTGAGAGCTGAACTAATATTGTAACCTCCCAAAGATTCTGTTTCACTTAGGGGACGACCTTATCATTACCATATGTTCTTGCAGATATTATTTTATATTAAAAGCCATTATTTGAGAGGGGCTAGCAGCAACCTTGGGGGAAAAATCCACAAATGCCTTAAATTTTATTTTAGAAAGAACTTGATAATCATTATGAACACCTTCTTTTTTCCCCCCTCTTTTGACACGAGCAATAAACTCTGCTTAGTACAGACAGGCATTGAATATTCCAAGTCAACTACGTTGCTTAAGGAAACATGCTCAAACAATCAGCTTCTGACAGCTGCATCTCCTGTTATTTACAATGGCCATCACAGTAATAACTCACTATTTCTATATTAATAAGGCAGTGAAATTTATTATGATGGTATTGAAAAGTTATTAAGTACTGCATCCCAAGTGACAAAGTGCCACAGCACTGTCACTATCCAAAAGCAGTTGCCCATCCATCACCAGCCATTCCAGATGGTCTTGCATCTTTATCGCTCCCAGGTTGGTGACATCACCTGTTCACCCCCTCAAAATTGATGATGAAAGCAAACAGATCTATCTTACTTACATTTACCAAATCAATTTAATTTTACAGGCTGTGGCTTAGTGACATATTGACTGTTTTCCTTAATGGCATCTACTGTACTTAAAGCAAGGAACTCATCTTTGAATCCTGGCTTGCAATGTGTCATTTCATAATAAATTTTTTTATCATGCATTTATTTAATGGGAAAAATTCTGTCTTGGTGTTACTGTTCTTTAATTTAGTTTTTTTCCTTCCTTCCTTTCCTTCCTTTTCAAATGTTGTATCTTCCTAAATGATAGCTAAACAATATTAACTTTTTTTTTTTTTTTTTAAAGGAAAATAAATTAGATTTTCTGCCATCTTTTCATTGACTGTATCTTTTTCTTTCCTGCTACCTTGAGAATCCACTTTTAAAATAGGCTTAAACTTAGCTACACACTTAAAAACAAAATCATTCATAAAGGCATGACAATTGTACTAACCTCACCCCCCTTGCCAGATTATAACTGGAATTTAACCCCATCCATTGCTGTTATTTATCCACAAAACAGCATCTGGTAGAACAGATAACAATTCTCACAATTCAGTGTGAAAGGTATTGCAGCTATCCATCATATTGTTGTAATAGCAAAAGCAACAATAGCACTTACACTTATATACTGCTCCATAGTGCTCTAAGTCTAAGCAGTTTACGGAGTTATCATATTGCCCCCAACAATCTGCGTCCTCATTTTATGACCTCAGAAGGATAGAAGGCTCAATCAACTTTGAGCAGGTGAGAATTGAACTGCTGGCAGTCTGCAGAATTAGCCTCAATACTACATTCTAACCACTGCACCAGTGGTTCTAGTTCATCTAATGAAACTGAATAGAGGAAAACATATATAAGGAAATACTATCTTATCCAGGATATGGTGAAGCTATGGGATTCTGTCTACTACAGGAGTCTTACACTGTCCTGCAATTTGAATGGGAAGGAAGATAAATTCTTGGATGACGAGTTCTAGCCTTGATGAATATATATTGTCCATATGGAAGAGAATGCTGACTTAATAGGCCATTGGACTCATCCTATCTTCAATTATCTGCCTGCCTGCTTTTCTAACAACTCCAATCTTGCTTCACATCTTGAAACAACACAGCATGAGAAGCATCAAGATGGAAAGAAACGAGAACCCAAGGAAAGGAGAAATGGCTGCCTATCTCAGTCTGCATCTTGCCTGCCAACCTCTAAGGCCACGATAGAAAACATCTTCCTCTTCTCCATTACTAATGCCAAGGAGAGGGAACTGGGAAAGACGTTTTGTGTGTACCACTCCCTGAAATTCCTTCATTCCCCATTTCCCTCAGGATTTTTTTTTGAGAAAGGAAAATTCTAGCTGTGACTGTGGATTGCCTTGCTGCATATCAAAAGCTAAGAGAAAAAGGTGTGGGAATAAAAGAGCAGCTCCCTGGAAGGGAGAAGAGCAAGTTGTGAGTTGCGAATGCAAAGCAGGAGAAAGGGAAAATGATGAGGGTGCTCAGTGCCATTTCCCTTCAGCAACCATTGCTTTGTTTTGTTTTCGTGAATGTAATGAGTCTGGGGGCCTCCAGAGCCTCTCTTCTCCAAGAACAGCTTAGTCTGCCCTAGTGTGCAGCAGAAAAGACAATGTGCATTTTTCTGGAATGGTTCTCTTAGTTTAACCTCAATTTCTCTTCCTTCCATAATTCTCCAAAGGCAACAAGGAAGCTTTCCACGAATTCTATACTCTAGCCAAGCCCTCCCCAAACCAGCGTTTTAGTACTGAGAAAGGAGGAATATTTGGGAGCTTGATTAGCTGGGAGGACAGTAAGAAACTAGCCCTCCCATCCCATCAGGAGTACCATATTTCCTGTAATCTGTGTAATCATAGACAAAATATTTAGTCCCACTCTTTCACTGAAAAATAAAATATCTAAATCATACGTCAGGGAACATAGTTCAATATGTCAGTATGACCCAGGGGGTTTCAATTAGCCTTTGAACGTGTACATACATATTATGTTTTGTTTCTGCTGTTTACACATCACTATAATTTATAATTTGAGGGTTGGCTGTGAGAAGGGATCAATGTTTTGCCCTCATCTACAAAACTAGTAGCAAGGCAAAACATATTACAATCCAAGTGTAATATATAATAATTAGGATAGGAAAGAAAGTTACAAGCCATCAAACAGATGATAGATCCCATTCTTTCATACAATTTTTTCTCATTCCAGTTCCTGCCAAAGTTTGAGTTTTCAGTAGACTCTCATTAGGAATAGCAAACATGATAAATGCCACTAGCAATCTGAGTTGGTGGTTTCAAATGATTCATCCTTACTCATTTTTAATGTGATGTACTAATCTCAATATTCATTAGTAAATTAAATATATTATTTACACCTCCACCAAATGCTATAATAATTCTAAGTAATTCTATTCTCACATTTACTAAAGTGACAGAAGATCAATTTTGTCTAATCATACCCACTAGAGGCATGAATTATTCTTGGAAGTTCCATCCTATTCTTTATTTTTATGCATTCCGTTACCACTTTATACATGACTTTTATTATAAGAGGCATTTGAAAGCACAACCAAGAACAAAGAGGAAACATTAGATAAGTACTGTATATAACAATGACTTTGTATCAATTCAGCATTTTAAAACAATTATTAAAATTGAATCAATATTCAATAATTAGCAACGGTAGATAATATGATAAGAATTATACTTAGAATATACAATTGATAATGCATTCTATTTAATAGCAATAGCTTAGACTTAGACTTATATATCACTTCATAGTGCTTTACAGCACTCTCTAAGTGGTTACACAATCGGCATATTGCTCCCAACAATCTAGGTCCTCATTTTATCGATCTTGGAAAGATGAGTCAACCTTGACCCCATCGGGATTGAACTCCTAGCAGTGAGTAGAGTCAGCATGCAATACTGCATTCTAACCACTGTGCCACCACAGGTAATGAATGCATAACATAAAAACAGAGGGCAGGAAGTCTGTATTGTATATATTCATTTTATGATGAATTATCTTCCAGAATTGTTGAGTGTTACAAAATTGCCTTTATATTAAAAAAAAAAACATTATTGTATTTTTGTATTTTCAGCACATTCCTTTTTAGTATGAATTATCTATTTTGCTAATTTGTTAGTATAGTATAGTATAGTATAGTATAGTATAGTGTAGTATAGTATAGTGTAGTGTAGTGTAGTGTAGTGTAGTGTAGTGTAGTGTAGTGTAGTGTAGTGTAGTATAGTATAGTATAGTATAGTATAGTATAGTATAGTATAGTATAGTATAGTATAGTATAGTATAGTATAGTATAGCAATTTTCTCTTAGTGTAATATTTGCAATAAATGTAATACTTATCTTCCATTAGTTTTCCCATTGTTCTATAACAATTCTCCTGTCTGTATTCTATGTCCATTTGATAACATCCATTTAATAATAAAAATTTTGACTTGTTCAGTTTCTGAGTCATACTTCATTAGCAAGTTATAAATAAGCGTAATATTTTAGATCAGGGGCTTTCAAACTTGACCACTTTAAGATTTGTGGACTTCAATTCCCAGAATTCCTCCTCCAGTCATGTTAGCTCAGGAATTCTGGGAGTTGAAGTCCACAAGTCTTAAACTTGCCAAATGGGAAGACCCTTGTTTTAGATGTTAAATACATAGAATAAACAAGTGATACATTAGTGGATTGAATGGATATTCAGACACATATAGAATATTGGTATACCATTATCCCAAAGTCAAAATAATGGAGATATTTCTAATAAATAGGTGACAGGCTTCAAAGTAGCATTTGCAAATACACATATGATATTAAGGGAAGCCAATTGGGATTCTCAATTGCCTAGGCTTCCCTATTGACAGGACACTGGGTGACAAGCTACAATCTTAGGATATTTGATGCAATAATATTTATATTAGTCAAAGGTTAGGGTTCTACTTTATAATATATCTGAATTAGATTTTTTTTAAAGATTCAGATACCCGTAAATATTTAAATTCATTTCTGATCCTTGGCTTAGGTGGGGGAGGGAAGGAATCATATGTGGACATCCATGGCAAGATTCACTTAAAAACTGAACATTATTATTCTCTTTAAACTATAGCAGTTCTTATTAGATTGTTAAGCAGATGTAGCCACCTAGCAGGCAATCCAACTGTGCTTAACCTTTCTGTAGCCTTGTCATCAAGGTCTATGAATAACCAAAGAACATATATTCCTGAATATGATTTCTTCAGTAAGAATAGTGCATTATCTGTCAGTCTGCCTGATCAAACTGGATGCCAGTTGGCTATTCCTGAATTAGCAAATTGACAGAACACAAATTATTATTTTTTTTCCAAGCATGCATTCAGACAGATTAACAAAGTAAAAAAAATATTCTAGTAGAAAGGGGTACATTATCAAATTTTATTCATATCATTTAACTAAATAATTAAATGCAATTGTCTCTATTAAAACATATTTCACTTTTACTGGAGCATTTTTGGCTTCATGTTTCTTCTGTTTCCACTTTCCTAATTTCCAGCCCAAGCAGTCACATCCTCATGTTAATCCTAAACCACTGGAGATAACTAGAAATCCATAAACACGGCTGAGAAACCACAGAATGAGAGAAATCAAAATTTTGAACAAACTGAGCAAATCCTTATGTCTATGTGTATACAAATTTAGGCAAATTATATGAATACTATCTGCCAGTTTATGCATTTCCCAAAAGGTTGTTCCCACGTTATGGAGTTTTGAAATGGAATTGTATTTATGAATAATTAGTTGTTTTCATTTTAAAAAAAATAGCTGGCATTTGTTTACAATCTGATTTCTTGATTAGAAAACAAATAGCTCTCTTTTTCCCATGCTTGATTCAATGGACATTTAGCTTGCTGGCAAAATACTAAACCATAATGACAAACTGCAAAAAAGCTTGACCTCTGACTTTGTCCAATAACCTTTTGTTCGATTTGTGCTTTAGTCAACCAATATCTGATTAGATGATGCTTGGCTTTGGACTCAGGAACTAAGATAAAATTCAGATTTATAGCTTTTCATTCAAGTTCCTTCACAGCACTTTAATTATGACCAGAGCATAAGTATGTCACAACTTTTTATTTTAAGCCATAACCCAGTTTAAATAGCTGGATCTTACGAGAAAAGTACATTGCCTTGCTTTTGCAAATACATATTGGCCAAATCTACCCAAAATCACAACTGGTTTATTATGTAGATAGAATATTGGCCTATGTAAAAACTTTGGCATAGTGGCTTATTATTTTCAATGTACAGCCCTTGCAATTTTTTAAATCACTGTCTTTTTCCCCACCAAACATTTTGGCGAAACACCATTTTATTTTCATTACCTACCAGTTTTAAGAATAAGAATAATCCTTCAAATAATCAATATTCTATATATTACTCTCTATTTACAACTTGTAAAAGAAGGCTCATTCTCCTGCAAACTCTAGATCCTGCTGTAATGTGCACTACAAATACGATTACACCATTTGTACTGTATATGTCAAGCATGGATCTCAATTAGTTTCAGTATCCCATTTTTACCTCAGAGGCTCATATCTCTCGTCCCATCAACCTTATGCTTTGCCTCCAGGAAATCAACCAGTTCATATGAAACACTCCTTGTGAACTAAGAGGTGATATGCTTGAGAAGTCATGACCTTCCTGACTCTCATTGAAGCACATAAAATAAAGTGATAAAGAGCCACCTTGTGGCTTTTCTGCAAATACAAAAGAGGTGGGAGGGGAGAGATTTAAGAATAGTTTTCTCTCTTTTACAACTCTATTTTAAAAGTGACTCAGAGGAATTAATGGATGGCCCTGATGAGTAAGAGGCTTCACTGTTTTATCAGCAGCAACAATTAGATATAGAAAAATACTTAAGGAACCCTTCCTTCCTTCCTAGGCTGACCATCCCAGTACCTCTGGGTGCTTTAAGAGAGCTTTTGTGAGGCTCTTTTGAGGCTCTTAAATGTTTCTCAGTATATAAAGAAAATAGATTGTCTGATATCAAAAGCAAAAGGTAAGCCTGGTTGTTACATTTGAAGACCTGGCATGATGGTAGCTGGGGCCAATTCATGATATGGAGAAAAGATGAATCAACTCAGGGTATGCTGTTGTAGCTTGACAAGCCATTGGACCAGGAAGAAAGGATTATTAAATCTTTATTTGCATAAGGACAAGGATGTCATTTTAATGGATGGCTTTTCTTTCACAAAATACTATGGACAGAAAATAGTATAATACTTTTGTTGCTGTTCATAGTTGCTAGAAGAGATCGCCAACCCTGAGGAAATATAGCAGGGGTGACTATTCTGTCATGCTAAAAGATTCTGAATAATTCCTGAAAGGAATCTATATATTTTATCCTTGTGAGCTGTGGATAAGCTTACTATTATATTTTGGGGAATATTTTCCCCATCATATTCACTTTAAAAAAAAAGACTTTTCAAAAATATTTAGTTGACCACATTCTATAAATTACATTACCAAAATCTTCACTCGTTTAATTAAAATTTTCAAATAACAACTCATTCCTTTCCTGTGAAAAATTCAAAACATCACCAGCAGAAATCAGCAAAGAAGAAGAAGAAGAAGGAGAAGGAGAAGGAGAAGGAGGAGGAGAAGGAGAAGGAGAAGGAGGAGAAGAAGAAGAAGAAGAAGAAGAAGAAGAAGAAGAAGAAGAAGAAGAAGAAGAAGAAGAAGAAGAAGAAGAAGAAGAAGAAGAAGAAGAAGAAGAAGAAGAAGAAGAAGAAGAAGAAGAAGAACTCGTCAAAGCAAATTATGTAGTAATCACTTTTCCCTGTATTCTGATATTCAGTCCAACAGAGATATTTGAGTCTGTAACCCAGAAGTTGTTTTTTCTTTTCCAAAAGGTTGTATTTATCAGTAAAGAATTCTGCTGTTTGATTCAAAGTAAACAGAGTTTCCTCTGCTAAGGCAGGCAGAAGAGAAATAGAATAAATAGTAAAAATAACATTAATAACAGATAGTTAACTGATAATAAACTACAATGACAGATATTTTCCTACCTCCCATCCATTATTGGTGTCTTTAAGACTTTGTTGATGTTCTCCTACATATGGTCCAAATCTTTCACCTACTTCAATCTTCTGTTTTGTCCATATCCCTAATCCGGCTCCAGGTATATTTGACTCTCGAAGCTCAAACTCTGATGGAATTGGGATATCATCAGGAATATATATTGGAGCTTTATAAGGAGATCCCTCCTTTGGTGTGAAGGCTTCACTTGATGTTGCTGGAGAAGACCGTTCACAGATACTGAGTGACAAAGTGCTTGGCTCTCCATCATTTTCAGGAGTTTCTTCTACTGGAATTTCTGGGAAACTCTGATAGAAACATTCACCTGAAAAGGATTCAAAACATCAAGAGCAAGATGACAAGATGCGCTGGAAAGGTGATTTTAGTGTTACCCCCCTAAATTGTATAATACCCCAATGTTTTGTTTATATAATTGTTCATAATTATTTTTACGTAGGTATGTGTGGGTCTCAAGATATTACTGAGTCCCATTATCAATCAACAGAGTTGGCATAACCAATGGTGATGGATAAGAACATTTATAATCCAACAAAATTAGAAAGGCCACATCTTGGCCATTCCTGTGTTAACAGAAAGCATTCCATTCCTGAGAGTTAGCCAATTATTAGTGACAGTGTTTCAGATGGGGCATTTGTGATTGGCCGGCTCTCAGGATGAATATGCAGCAGATGCAATAAAGAGAATCAAATCCCACCATAGCATAGCATTTGACAATACATAGCCTGAAAAATTTACACTTGGAATTCATTCAATATAATTCCCCTATAATGTAAATCTCTTGGAAGCTGATACTTCCCAGCATATAATTCTATTTAATAATAGAGTTGCTATTTGTTTTACATTCATGTAATGACCCAACTCATAAATAACTATAAGACAAATTTAAAAAAATAGCAGGAAAAGGATGTGTAAATAAATAAATATGCAAATGTTTTAGCAAAAAATGCCTGCTAGTAGCACTCTTTAAAGCATAGTCAAGGGGTTCAGACAAACCTGTTTTGACAAGCTAGTTTTCAGCTGGGAACTGCAATTAAAATACCCTCTCTGTCTTGCCCACTAATTGCACTCCTATTGATGAAAAGATTTCAGAAACTGAGCGTAGATTTGTAGTCCTCTATAGCAGAACACACTTCTCCAAATGTCATCCTTTTAAAGCCAAAAGAGGTTCGGGAAACAAAAGACAAGCCAGTTGACCAGAAGAAAAAATTAGACCAAAATAGTCCGTCCCACCAACTACAGACATAGATCTCTGTATAAAGTCCATTATTCATTAATCCAACTGGAAGTGAATTAACTGAAACAGACGAGTTAAAGACAAAGAAACTATAACTTAGTCCAGAGAAGTTGAAGTGTTCCTTATATATTGAAAGATAGACGGAGTGATGAAGTAATGAGGTTACAACTGTCTTGGATTGGATTGTGTTCTCTGTTAGATCCATGTTAGATGCACAACCATGTTCAGACCCTGAACCTGGATATTCAAGCTTTCTGACTGAAAAGGAATGAATTTAGGACCAGAAATTAGAGTGTTTGGTGTAGTGGTTAAGGTGTTGGCCTAGAAAGCAGGAGACTGGGAGTTCTAGTCCTTCCTTAGGCATGAAAGCCAGGTGGTTGACATTGGGTCAGTTACTCTCTCTTAGTCCAATGTACCTCATAGGGTTGTTGTTGTGGGGAAAATAGGAGGAGGAAGGAGTATGTATGTTCCACATCTCAAGTTACTTATAAAATCTTAAGTCATTTATAAAATGATGAAGGTAGAATAAAAATTTAATGAATAAATAAATTCATCCCAGCTCAGAAAGCACCAAGGACCCCTCATTTCAACCTGAGCTACAGATATGCTCCTTTATTGGTACAATCTTAAGAAATTACAGGATAATTAATATACAAAGAAGAAGATTGGGTTTCTAGATACATGTCACACATCACACTCCATATTGTTTCCTGGATGGATTTCCTTGGGCCTGGCATCATTTATCACTAAATATTAAAGTAGCTGATAAAAGATTTGAGAACATAAATCACCCTGTCTACAATATACAAAAATAAGTTATTTAATTACGTGAAAAATCTCATTGCTATCTTTTTGCTAAAACAAGATGTTCAAGTTACAGGGGATAATGAGGAAACATTAAGAGTGTTTCCCAGGCAATAATTCTCAATGTTTAATTTGATTATAACTTCATTTCTAAATATGTTCCAAATAATCCAGGTGCCACAGGGTCAGGCAAGAGTGTACTTTCAAACTCTCTGTTAATTAGAAGTTTTCTTTGTTATTCAAAGCATCCTGCTATGTTTTGTAAAAGGGGCAAATCCTCATGGGTGCTAAAGGTATTTTGTGTCTTGATCTTCTTATCTTTTTGAAAACAGATGTTGGGAGGAAAGCACCCTTAATTTCCTTACCCAGCATAATTTATCTCTGTATGAATCAAACCCCACAAAAACCTCAGTATGGGAAGCTGTACACACACAATTATTATTCTGAATTCCAGATAATAAAATTGTCCCTGTTTGGAACTGAATAATATAATTGCTATGTCTAAGTTTGGGGAACAGATTAGGGAATGGGGAAGTTTAGACATTTCCCTTCATTAAAAAAAAGAATAGTAATATAAATCCTCATTCCTATTTTGCAGGAAAAACACCAGCGAGCTTCAAAGGAACCCTGGAAGAAAGGTTAATTGCTACTAAAAGGCCAGGGTGGACACTGTTGTGTGAGCATTCGGCACAAACGTGTTGTGTTGGCAGGCAAAAATGCATGGGGTGAGCACAGGGATGTTCCTGATGAAGGTGATAGAGCAGCCATGTGCCAAGGGTAATGCCAGGGTTTTAACCTCATGGAGCCTGGGGTCAGTTTAAACAGTAACCTGGACTTCTGTGTGGAATGTAAGGAGGAGGGAGACTTCCTTCCTTCCACTTGGGGAAACACTTCACTGTTTAGCATCCTTTTCCATTCCTAAAGCCATAAAAGTTTGCATCAGACTATTTCAGTGTGAGTGTGTGTGGGTGGAGTAAGGGGAGAGAGAGAGAGAGAAAGAATCAGAGAGAGAGAAAGAGCGGAAGAGAGAGAGAATTGGAGAATTTAAAGCAGCCAGTGCCCCCTTCACCTTAGGCTGCAGGAGCTAATAAGCTAAATAGAGAAATATGCTTGTGGTTAACAGCTAAGTGCCATTGGAGGGAAAGTTCAAGGTTGTCTTTTTCTAACCCTCAATAAGCATGCTGAGCTAAGTGCAAAATTCAGCTGCAGTGAAACACCCAGCATTTTGATTTTAAGTTTTTCTCCTTCTTGCTCTGTTTTTAAAGCAATGTTTCATCTTATCTTTTAAGATTCTAACTTTTCTATCTAATATGCAAACTGTAACCTGAGTCTTATGCGGGCTCAGTTTTTTTTTAAGATCTCTTCTGATCCTTCCTATTTGTTTATTTATTTGTTTGTTTGTTTGTTTATTGTTTATTTGTTTATTTATTTTTATTGATATTAGACTTAGAAGGTCACCTAATTGCAAAATGACTGGGTGGCTCAAATAGTTAAAAAGAAAAAGGATGATTAAAAGAGACATGAATGTTGCCCATGCTACCCTAGAGCGATCTCTAGATTATATCTTTGCAACCTCTCTCAGATGTGTGAATTTCATTTTGCAGAATTCTGGGCAATGTTTATACCAGCTTGCAGTGTTTCTCAACCTCAGCAACTTTAGAGATGGATGGACTTCAGTTCCCAGAATCCCCCCAGTCAGCATTCACCCATTTTAAAATTGGTGAGGGTGAGTAACACTGAAAGAAGGGCCCCTTTCAAATAGCACGTGGCCAAATGCCTTGTGAAATCTTGATAGAATCTCCAGACCTGGGGATCTGTAGTAATACGGGTAGTCCTTGACGTACAATAGTTCATTTAGCGACTATTCGAAGTTACAACAGCACTGAAAAAAGTGACTTATGTCTGTTTTTCACACTTAGACCATTGCAGCATCCCCATAGTCATGTGATCCAAATTTGGATGTTTGGCAACTGGTTCATATTTATGATGGTTGCAGTGTCCCAGGATCATGTGATCATCTTTTGTAACCTTGACACTGACAAGCAAAGTCAAAGGAAAATCCAGATTTCCTTAATATCTTACTATCTTAATATCTTACTTAGCAACAGTTGTGGTTGTAACTTGAGGACTACCTGTATTTTGTATGCCCCTTCTCATACTATGTAGAAATAAAACAAATTATACGTAATATACCAAATTTGTTTCCCTTCCTTTCTTTCTTGCTACAGCAACCAAAATAGCTTGTCACTCCAAAATAATTCTAAAAACTATCATTAATTCAAGGTTTTTCCTAACTTTTTTTGACTTTGCAGGAATATACTGTAACTCCAAATGGCTGACTCAAGAAGGAATAATTTCCCCACAGCCTACTGAAATTTTTAAAACTGTCTATTTTACCATTTAAGAAGTTTTAATGCCAGCAAAGTGCCTGTTGAAAGGGAAAAAACATTTTTTTACCTCAGAAATCTATACTTCTTTAAATAAACTGTTACTTCCTACTCAGAATCATACTGGCATAGCAGGATTTGTTTCAATACCAGTTAAGCTTGAAGGTGATTATGGGGTTGAAATTTGTACTCTTAAGAGGAGGAGGAATTCTGGGTAAAATATATTTTCCAGTCAGTAGCATGATGTCAGGAGTCCTCTCAGCCTTCAGAGTCAGAGCCAACCCTAATGTTTTAAAAAATCCAAATGTTTCGCTACTCTAAAAAGACACGCTCATTTAAAACAAATCTGGGAACTTGCAAGCTATAAAATAATATGGTGATTACAAATTCATTTAGCATGCATAATAATAAAAATGAAGGGTATGAGTAGAGTAGAAACATATATTTTCAAGATATTTTGATCCAGGAAAATAATGGATTTCTCTGCTGGACTTCTCAAGTAAATTATTGAATTCTTTCAAGTTCAAGTTGGTAGCACCATTTTTTGTCAATATTAATAATACTACTTTTGAATTTTGGATCTAGGAGATTAAAAGCAGCGTAAATTGCTAATAACATTATTCAAAGCATTCTACTTTTAGATGAGTGAAACATTATTTAAATATATTCTAAAACTTTCATTCAACAAATGAATTCAACACACACACACACACTCAAAGATCAAGGCAGAAAAATAAACTGGAATAACTTGTTGAAGATATAAGATATAAGAAAGGATATAAGAAAGGATAAGATATAAGAAAGGAAGAAGTTAAATAAACCAAAAACAGAGGTGCAAAATAAGCAACAGTGAACCTAAGATCAAATCCTGAGGGATACTCATAGATAACTGAAAGGATTGAGGATAGACATTTGTTCAGTTAATCAAAACTGTGTGATGAGAAATATAAGAGAGAAACCAATGGGGAACTGTATCACGGAGGCCAATGACTCAAAAAAAGAAAATAGGACTTTACTATCAAGGATGTCAAGAGCTGTAAACAAATCCATAGCACCAATTCCTAGAAGAAAGAAAAAAAATCTTCCATAGAATATTTGGTATATTTTTTCCCTTAACCTGTATATGTTCATGACTGTCATACTAAGTGCATACTCATAACAGTTTCTCATTTCTTTTTCTGTAGCCAAAAATTCTGCATAAATTCTAGAGTCTATCCAGCACAAGTAGAAGCTGTAATAAGTGCAATTTGAATCTAGGAGAAACTGGATTTCTTACTTTGGAAAATGCAGTTGAAGCTAGTTAATGTACAATAAGATTGGCTGAATGGTATCACTTGACACATAAATGTTGGGGCATTCACATTCATAGAAAAACAAAGCACTCTTTACTGTTATATATTAACGTCATGGAAGAAAATAACCTAGAAATGTATTTATTCATTTATTTTCTAGTATATAGAACTGAAGGTGGCATACATAGGAAAACCCAGCATGTTTCCCATCAAAAATTGTTTTCCCCCATAGAATTCAACACGAATCACCCATAATATATCTACAAAGTCCCTTTTTCTCATTCTAAACTACTTCCTCATATCCTGCAATAGAACCATGAGCTGAAAAGAGTATAACAATGGAAAAAATTATTGAGAAGGAGGGCAGTAAAAACAAAGACACCAAGGACAGCCACAGGTGGACTTTTGCTGTGGTGTTATTGCTGCGTAATGTTTTATGAGTTTATTTGGAATATTTGACATAGTTTCTATACATCTTATTCCTTTAAATGTAACAAAAGTAACGTATCCAAACATTTGAAAATATAGAGAGTACTTCGATAAACACTGATCAAACTAACACTTGATCTTTTTAACGCAAAGGTGCTTTTTAAAGAGGCAACTGGACTTTCTAGTTTTTTCTTTGAAGGCGTTTCAAAGTGAAACATCTTCAAAGAAAAACCAGAAAGTGCGGTTGCTTCTTGAAAAAGCACCTTTGGGACAACCATGACCTGGATGACTGAGAATCTCCATAGACATTGATCTTCTTAACTATTTATTCGGTTTTTCTTTGGAAAGGCTAACATGTTGAAACCAATGGATGCCAAATTTCAATAACCCTCCGCCATGCCTGCTCAGCTCCTTTTTCAGATTTACAGAAGGCTTGGCTGGCAATCTAAATAGAATGGTGGGCTTCCAACTCCATAAGCTGAAAGAACAGTGATCAGAAGCAAAGCAACTAGAAAGCAAAGAAGTTGGTTTAGAATGTGAGCAGAAGAGTAAGAGTAAGTTTCCCATTATCTCTATATGTGAGCAATAGAAATCATATCAGTTTCTAAAGGCATGAAGCAAAAACCTACATTTAAGAGGTCCTCAATTGAGGTCTGTTTTCCCTGCAATGTTCAGACTAGGTTTGCCTAATATGCTAGCTACAGGTAAAACCCAATGGTCAGGAAGAGTTATGTTCAAATTAAATCATCTGAATGGCTTTGGGGTTCAACTTTGTCTACCTCATAGGTTTATAGTGAAAATAAATGAGATCATAGCCCTCTGAGCTCCTTGAACAGTATAGAAGCTAAGCTAAAAATTTCCTTTGAACTGAACTTATCTTTCTGTGTATCCCAGATTAATCTACCCATAAAAATATTGACCCCAAAACATACATTCTGCTTCCCCCTCAAACAAAGAACTGAGCTTCTGAAACATCATAATGAACTGCAGATAAAACATCAATAAAAGCTACAGATATTGAGAATGGAATAACCCCAGTCCAGCTGCAGCTTAAGAAAAGACCAATTCTATATGAGTAAGTGGTTGTTCCCAACTAGCAGTTAATACCATGTAATAATATGCTAACTGCACTAGAACAGCCACATTGTTTCTGGAACATGTCAATATCAGCTCATGCAATAACTAGCAACATTTGGGACTCTGGATAGTGTCAGTTGTGTCTAATTGAGTAACGCTGTCTAAGGCAACTGACGTGCACCAGACTTCATCTCTTAATTAGGGGCCAATATTGAAAGACTCTGGGTCAAATTCTGCTTTACAATTACATGGATGCTGTTCTTCTTGATGTCAGCAAGAGCTGCACCTGTGTAACTCTATATGGAATTAAGCATTCTGCATTTTATAAAACTAGTGGTAATCCCTGCAAAGCACAACTCTGAATTCATTTGCAGTTTTTTAACCTCATTTTTACTCATGGTATAGCCCAGCCAACTTTGATTAGTATATTTATTACTTTCCTCTACTAGAACTCAACTGCAATTGTAAATATTGTTGAAAGATTATATGCAGTTAACTGGTAGTGAACTGCCCCATTATTTTTAGCAAAAGTACCAGCAAAGTTTTGCCCTGGTTGATAAAGTTTGCGCAAAAATATTTATGCTTCTGATTTTTCAGATGACATTCTATATAACATCTGGAAACATCACATGTAGAAAATGACAGTTCTTAAATTTTATATACCAGAATTAAATCACTATAAGGAAATCAGAACAGCTACAATGAAAAAGAGAGTAGCCGATCAATGCTGATTTTATAAGTTTCCATAATATATCTAGAATAGATTTCCTTACCATGAAACCTTCCAAAAGTTTAGTGCTACAAATCCTGGAATTCCCAGCATGTCAATTTTTGAAAGAATAAGAAAAGTTGATTATTATTAGAGTTGGTTGCATAGTCAGCCAGATGTTTACACTGGATGTGACATTTTAATCCACCTATGGAGTCCTTCCCATGGATCTGGGATAGGCAATTGTTTGATTGTGTTCAATGGGGCTGCAATTGACTCATGGTGATTTTTATCAATGCCAACATGTTCAAGTAGTACTCCAAATATTTTGAGATTACACCCATGGGGCCTATTACTGTTGGTATTATCTTTGCTTTCTTTTGCTAACTTTTATAATAACTCTTTACTCTTTCTTTGCACATTTTTACCTCTATTGCAAGTCTTTGCATTTTGTGATTTTCTTCTTCTTATTTAAACTTAAATTTAAACTTGTATGCTACCTGAAGAAATAAATTCAGCAAGGGGAATGCTTAAAGAGTAACATATTAGTAGATATTAATCTAGTGATATATTAGTAGATATTGAAATGGGTTGCATGAGACTATAAGAAAGAAAAGATTACAGCCTTACTATTACTTACATAGATGTAACTATGTTACTATCATTTCATTTAACATTTTTACACCCCAAAAATCTTTTCTTTTTCTTTTTGGTTTCAAATCATTCTAAATGCATCCACAAATACCCTTAGAAAAAGTATTATCTGTGAGTATGGATTTGGGGGGGAAGGAGTGTGTTATGTCCATGTGGATAAAATAGCTCCAAAAATCTAAAATACACACACCTCTGATTGATTCATCAATGTTGCAGCCTGACCTGCTCTGACATAAAGCAACTTCAATCAATATCCAAAAATAACAGCCAAAACCACATAGACAGTCTAAAAAACAAAACAAAATATAATTGTACCAATAATGATGGAAGGCAATTAGCTTCATTCCTACTGTTTTGACTTAACTCAGTTGTAGAACATTATATTGTAAATTAAACTTTATTATACAGTATTGTTTTTAATCAGCATATATTAAAATAAATCTTTACCAGTTTCCAGTCACTTTAAACTAGAATATCTGAAAGTAATACTGAGAATATTGCAAAAGTAATGTGTTATTTTCCTGTTTAAACAAAAGTTGCAGTCAAAAACACTGATTTTTCCCAAAAGACAGTAAAGTCTAACAGAATAACCTAACTAAAGTCAAAAGAATAAAACAGCACATTGTAGCAGCAACTAATTTTAATTGGATTCAGTTTATCATGTTTTCTAGGGTATCACAGAAGCAGAAGAAAGGATTAGAATTATTTCCACATTTTGTCATTTGACATAATGAGGAAACAGAAGGAGGTCTTCATCCTTGATGAACAAGGCAAACCACAGGAGATGTTTCACATGCCAGATAAAATAGTGTCAAAAAACAAGTGTTGCACCACAATATAGCAAAGTGCACTTAGTCAGGAATAAAATGGCTAAATCACTCACTTTTTCTTAAGGAAGAACACAGTTTCTAAAAGGGTGAAGACATTCAGGCTGGAGAATGAGAAAAGGGACAGAAAGGTTGCAATACACCCACTCTGTTTCACTAAATTACATCAACATTTGTTACAGTGCTTTTGAGTAAATAATTTGTGCTTGTTCCTAATAACATACATGACTCTCTTAGCATAATCAACTGTAAAGACATTTCTATATGGAAGACATTTTTGGTTACTTAACTATATTCCTGATTCACACAGGTGTGCCTTATCGCATCTTTCATATGCTTACTTGGTTAGAAACCTTCAACACTTTCATTTCTCAGGCATGCTTTTAGAAAGAGGAGGAAATACGTCTTTTCCAAGCTTCTTAAAATTTCAGCAGAAACTATACTTGGAAACATTTCCCCTAAGCTTCCCTTGCAATCTCTTCTTTAAGATGTCCAGTAGTGGACAATCCACAACTTCTGAAGGCAGACTACTCCACTGTTCTAACTGTCAGGAAATTACTCTTTATTTTTAGGGTGGATCTCTCCTTGATTAGCTTCCATCCATTGCTTCTTGGCCTGCCTTCAGATGCTTTGGAGAATATGTTGACTCCCTCTTCTTTTCTTTTCTTTTTTAACAAATTTTATTCAGTTTTTCACATTAAAAACAAAAATCTCTTTTTAGTGGACAACATATTTCTGGGTCAACACCTTTACATACAAATATGACAGCAATTATACATTCATATATACATACTTAATTCTATTATTACTTTTTCCATTCCAAATTTTCAGTAAGATAAACAAACACATTAATTCTAGCCTCTTTCATTAATCTCAATCGAAACATCTTTTTGTTTCATTTCAATTATTTCAAATATAATCCTTTAATATTTATTTTAAAAATAAAGATAAACAATATATGTTTGCCTAATAATAATAATAATAATAATAATAATAATAATGGTACCAATGTCTCTCCTTGCCTTTAATAGTCTATATTAACTTATTAATTTAGTTGGTTCAATTTTAGTTGGTTCTTTAGTCTGTTATATTCCCTTTCCATTACACATTCTTTTTATAAATTCTAAATTAATACAAATTTTAACACTTTAAAAAAAAAGTATAGGTTTCCCCCCTTTTACTGTTTGAATGTGACACCTCAATGATTAAAATATACCTTTATTCCCTCATCTTGATTCCCAATAAACCATTATTTTTAAGAAGTTACAATAATAATCATTACATCTTTTCATTTGGATTCCGCAGCATATTTCCCCCCCCTTCATTTTTAATAAGAGTTATCAGTATCTATATTACCCTATTTTCTAAATATTTTTAATTGCAGAAATATTCTTATTACCCCTTGTCACCCTGAAGAATCCCCTTTTTAATTCATCAACCATTATCTCTGAAAAAAACCATTTCTTTTCAACATTTTACTATTTCCGTATTTCTTTATTTCATGCACCTGTTTCTTACTGCTGCTCCTCCCCCTCTTTTCCCCATATCTTTTCTCATTCCAGTTTATATCCCTCTTTCTTATTATTTTCCTTTCCCCTTTTCTGCTGAGTCTTTCTGTCTTTCCCGACTTCACAGGTATTCCCCCTTTTGATTGCCTTCTTAAATTTCAACTTTTTAACCTTCCTTCTTTCCCCACTTCTTTGTAGTGTTCTTTGTGTTAATTGTCTATTTAAAATGTCTTCTCCTTGAATCGACTCCTCCTCCTCTGAAGTTCTTTCTTCTTGTTCTTCAATCGCCATTTCCATTTTTTCTAACACAGAGCAAAGTGATTCGCCTCTTTCCTGTAGTAATTCTCTCATATTTTTAAGTTCCATTTTTAATTCCCGAAGAGATATCATCATGACACACTCTTATATTTTATGATCGTTAAAGTCCACAAAAAAACCACTTTTACTTTCCTTCTTTCTTCTTTCAATTTTCTAAAGTTCTCAGTTATTCCAGCCGAGGGTCTATACCAAAAACATCAATCAATCCCACAGTCAGTCTTTCCTTGCTTTTTTCTTTATTCTGGTTCTGCTTTCACTTTCTAAGATTCTTACTTTGTTTCAATATTTATTTAATGTTATATCCACACAAGTTCATTCAGAAACAGGATGCTTTCCCTTTTGTTTGAGCTCAAGTTTTTGTCAAAAGGTGGAACTCTCTATTATACAAAGTCTTCACCTTTTTCCCCTATTTTTTTATTTAGGGTTTTTCGAACCTCAGAATTCCAGCACAGTCCAGTCTTCAATTTGTAAACTTTATTATTATTATTTTTTGACAATCTTAAATCCAGCTTTATTTTATGCCTGTTTATTCCCAAAATATTTTAGTCCAATTTAGTTAAATCTTTAGTTCCAGCTTCTTCCTTTCCCGGTTCGAAGCCCTACTTAGCTGTCAAAAATATTTTCTTTTTTTTCCCCTGTCCCTTTGTAATTTTGCCGCTCACTTTTCTTTTCTTAAAAATTCCATGTTACCTTAATCCCAGGGTACTTTTGTTTAGTTGTATTGCCCAGTTGTCCCGGTTCAGATGTTATCCACCTTTCTTCCCTCCTGCACAAATCTTAATCCAGCTGAGTCCTCCTCTTCGGGGTGGTCATTTTAAACCACCACTGCAGTCATCTTCGGGGGAAAAAAGACCAAGCCCAGGGGGGGGGGAGATGCGGCTCCCCTCAACCTGGCTTGCGGCTTCCTCTTACTCCGTTGCCCCTCTAAGGCAGCTTCATCCCCTAATCATAATAATCGGGGCTCTCCAACGAAAGAGCATGGACCATAGCCGCAGAGAGTCGTGATCTACGGTCCATCAGCGAGGAGGCTCCCTTGACTCCCATCCCTTGCCATAGTCTCCTCTTGGAGCACCCCCCCCAAAAAAAACTGGAAGCTCCTCTCAAAATTGTGGTGCCGACTGGCGACAGGGAGCTGCAGCAGAGGGATGAAAGAGCCACTTGCGGCTCCAGAGCCGCAGGTTGCCAGCTCCTGGACTAGACATATCCAATTCCTGTAAACATTCCTCATATAGAACAATGCCAAAACACTAATAAATTAGAGAAGCATGCTTGTATGAATCTACTGCATATATTTCTTAAGGATCAATGAATGAATAGAAACCAATTTCTTATTTTTTCTCCCAGCCCATCTTTTTGTAACAGTTTGGTCTAATGGTTAAGGCACCAGGTTAAAAAGAAAGCTGGTCAGACCCCCCCCCTCTCTCTCAGCCCAACCCACCTCATGAATGGGGGGGGGGGTGTTGCTGTGGGAAAAATAGGAGAAGGAAGGTGTGTTGGATATGTTATTTGTAAGAATAATAAAAGCAGAGTGCAAATAAATAAATAAAATTAAGATGAAACTTTTTGCCTGTGGTAGATATTGGGGAACACAGAAAATTGTTACTCAGGTTTTGAATGTTCTGTTTATATATGGTAAGTATAAGGGTGTTCCTAACACATTTGTAACTACCTTTCAGAAATTCTAGATCATTCTAAGTGCCTGTTATCATAAATTTTAAAATGTCACAATTTTCATTGGTGGGGGTCAAACAGCCCTTATTTTGGGGATTGATCAATGTCTTTTCCTTTCAACGCAGCACAGTAGCTCCAGGCATAGTATAACATTAGCCTGCATAAGCCAGATCACATTTTATTTGGAAAGAAATACCACTGAATTCAATTACTGTATAAACAGTAGCTTACTTACTTATAGTTTTATTTGCCTAGCTAAGCCACAACGTATTTTGTTTGTGTGTGCTTACCATATTGTGTAAAGCCTGCCAATACTGGTTTGTCCAATACAATGTGTTAGCTTAGATGATACTGAACTCTGCCAAAGTATCTCTGATAATTACCTTACTTGGAACTAATACAGTATTACAACAAAGTCTTCAAAACTGTTCAGAAGTTTATAAATCTGACTGCTTTTGAACCACTTCACTGGAACAGGAAGAAAATACTATCAGAAAGATAAATGAGAAAGAAAATGGATCATCTGTTTCTTTTCACAAGGAAGAGCACTTACAAAAACCATCTAAGGGAGCATTCCCTGGAGTTTTGTATCTGGAATTTATTTTCATTTTGCACAGTCCAAATCCACCACCCCTCCTCAAAAAAACTAAATGTAGTATCAAAATGAAAAACAAATAATGTACCAAAATATGTTAAATCAAAATGTCTCTGTACTTGATGGGATAATCAAGTCTTAATCAAGTGTCTCTTGAAAAGAGGGAAAGAATAAAACAGATTTTCATAAAGCAAGAGTTTAGGAGTGACCATTGCATATGCCTACTTCAGAGAGCCTTTAGATATATCTATAGTATAATCCAATATGTATATTGATTTTTCGTTTTCCCAACATGACCTGCAGAATAGGAACGGGGGAAGCTCTAAAATGAGATGATAGTAACTGCTATCAGAAAATGATAAGAGTTCCTCCTTGAATCTACTTTTGGAAAAGTCAGTTGCTGACTTTGTGCTAAAAGTGACATCAAATGTAGTAGCCTGAAATTGATAAAGAGCACAAAAGTCCAGCATCAGGTTGAAATACTTTTCAATAATGAATAATGGAATGACAATTCAGAGTAAGAATCTCTAACATTCATTTGCTTTCTTTTGGTTTGATTTGATTATTTGATTTTGATTTAGGAGTCATCCAACTCCAGAATGACACTGGGTGGCTTAGTTAAAATACTAACCACTAAAAAGAACCTGAGCATTCAGACAAACTGCCCACCCCATCTAGGGCTCCAAAAATATCCCACCCCAGGCCTGGGAGAACAGCCAAATTTTTAAAGTCTTTGGAGCAATATCAAGATGGAAGCTAAACAGATCTCTAAATGGATATAATATTGGGCATCATGGATGTTAGGTTGGGGATCACTATATAACTAGAAATCTAAATGCTTCAACATGTACTTATATATCATAATCTGTGCTATAGGTCTATTATTTTAGGTTTTTCACTATATAATTTCAAAATCATCAAATCCTTTATGTAGTTACAATAAGAAATTATCATATAAAATGCAGGAGTTAGCATCCCTTACAACAGATAGTTCTCAACTTACAACACTTTGTTTCATGACTGTTCAAACAACTGCAGTTATTCTCTTAACAATAAGAAGCAAGTAAGCAAGAAAGGTTGTAAAATGCCACAGATATTGAGCATAATTAGAAAAACTCACTTAACCAATGTTTCCTTTAGCGATAGATATTTTTGGCCTCAGTTGTGGTCATTAGTCAAGGACTATCTATACAAGCAAATATTTGAATTAGCCATACAAATATTGTAATGTGAATAATAACAATAGAATAAGAAAAGTACATAGAAAATGGTAATTAATTGGTGCAGGGATGTTTTAATGTTGTTATATAAGCCCTCCGATTTTCAGAAAACCTTTAATTTTTGCATAAATACTGTAAAGAAGAATTGGGTCCTGGTTGCTTTAGAAATGCTGCCATATTTTGAAGAAAAAGCATCGTGTGTATCCAAATACTAACATAGTCATGGATGGAGATACTCAGTTAAATACATGTTTGTCTAGAAGAGTCATCATCTGGCTAGCATCTCGGTTGAATGTTTCTAAGCAGCTAACTGATGTATACTAAACAAATTTGGTTTGGCTGCAGCTAAAGCCGCCCTGTGGAAATTCTCAACATACATTTGTTTGATTGAACTGTCATTTTCAGTTGATCTGCTGATGATCTGTGTCACTTTGTTTAAATGTCCTTGCATTTTTTTCTTTATAGAGAGAGAAAAAAAAAACAAAAAGAAAAGAGAAAAGAAAGCCATGGTTTCTGTGATGGATTAAATGGAGGTGAAATTTGAGAGTCACTCCTGTTTTTGATTTGTGTTCCTGTACAGGTGGGCCTGGAAAGACAAAGAACTTCATATGCCAACACTTGAGAAAACAGAATAGTGTAGATGGCCTTATGATTTAAAACAACTACAGATGTGTTAGCTTCCAAATGCTCCTGTTCTAAGCAGTCACTAGAATCAGTAACTGGAACAACAGATATTGTTTATGTATGCAGGGGTAGATGAAGCTTCTAACCTTATTGCCACACATCTCTCCCAGATCAATATTTTTGCAACCATGTTTTATTGTTTACATTATTGGAGCAGTATTTGAATTGCTTGGGTTTGTATATGATCCTTTATAAAGGCCACCTGTAAATATTTTTTTGTTCTCTGCTTGTTCCTTCCATTGCATTCCATTTCCCCTTAATGTAGGCAACTTTTAAAGTAAATTATTCCTAAAACTTTTATATCACAATTTCACAATGTTCTTTTCTGGATTTATAGCCTGCTTTATTTTAACTGTAAACTACTTTAAGATTTCTTTGAATGCTGAAGTTATCTAAATGTCTCCAATGCACATTTGTTTTTGATGTAACTATTATTTTTATACACACCTTTCAAAAACACAAATTATTTTTAAGCATATTTCAAAACTGATGACTTTAATACATTCAAAGGGAAAGGAGGAAGGATTGCGTGATAGAATTTCTGAAGGGAAAAACAATTCAGGAAGTTTGGTAGTTGTCAAAAATGAGATAATTAAGGGACCGAAAGGCAAATTATATCAAAGAAAAGGGAAAATACAACATACCTGATGAAAATGGTGCTAAGTTTAAATTTTAAAAAATAGAAAGTGGGACATAACAAAAGCAAAGTATCAGGAATATCTTGAAACTATAAAAGTTGAATCAGAAAAACTAAGATAAAGAATGAGCTAAGGTTTGCAATGAATGCCAAAAATGACCCATTAATTCAGAATCATCCTGGAGTGCTAAATGAACAGACAAATGAGATTTCAGAATCACTGATTATAATCCTTGAGAATATCTGGAGTACAGGATCAGAAAATTAGAGATCATCAAGCAATGAGTTTGCTAACTTCATTTCAATCTTTTTAAGAAGAAGAAAAATGGATCAAACAGCCTATATACCAATAGGCAGCACACTTTTAATATTGGGCCCTATCCAATTCTGCATTTAGGAGGGAAAATCAAATATAAGAAGACAATATTTGGCTCAGTGGTAGTACTCATGAGAATGTCCTGTGTCCTGCTAGACCACAGGTTAACTATGAGTCAACAATGTGTTAGGGCTGCCAAAAGAGTCAGTGCAATCTTGGAATATCTTAACAAAAGTTGTAGGGTTGAGATCCCAAGAAATGATATGTCCACCAGCACTGATGTGTTACCTAGTTTGGATAATGAAATGACTCTTGCAGTACTTGAACTAAGAGAATCCAGATTTATCTCCAGTTTAGGACAAAAATCAGTGGGTTGAAATTCCCTAAAAGAAGATTGAAACATAAATAAGGAAGTGTTTACTGACCATGAGATCTATTAAGCACTGAAACAATCTCCCTCCCAGAGTCAAGGTCCATCATTGGAGGTTTTCAAGGAAAGATCAGACAGTTATTTGTATGGAATAGATCAAGAATTCCTGCTCTGCCAGGGGGCTGGACTTCAAAATCTTCAAGGTTCCTTCTAATCCAATGAGTTTATGATATATATGTATATATGTTATGTAATTAACATATATATAAATATAATTAAGATGTATGTATGTATGTATGTATGTATGTATGCATGCATGCATGTATGTATGTGTATCCATGGCTAAATTCATCTTCAAATTCTATTTGCCACTTTTTATCCCTTACTGTACTATTATCCATCTTTTCATCAGCTCATTTGGAAGTATATATATTTTCAGCAGCTATATTGGATGAGAAGATTTTTGTGTATATTTTATAATAAACACAGAGTTGTGATAAATAGTATTAGTCATTTGAAGTTAGAGCTTCAAACTTTGATTCTGATGAAAATGACCCCCCCCCCCAAAAAAAATGACTCTATTTCTTGATAGTCTTATTTACTTTATAATGTTCATGTTGAGAACATTTCAAATCACAAACTCAAGACATCAGGGAAGTATTGTGCTCTTCATTTGTACAAAGGAAAATGTTTACATGGAAATCATGGTTGCATGTGATTCGGTCAAATTAGAAATGTCCCTTTATGCGTGATTCAATTTTTATTAGACAACATCTTACCATGGATAGACATGGAAATATGTAACCTCTGGTCACATTAATTATAGGGCCAAAAGGGCTTGATCCTGATTTCCTACTGTTTGTGCAGTCATTTTTGTAGCATTTACAAACTGTGGGAAAGCTACTGATTCAGAATATAATGCAGACCTATTGCTTACTCAGTAGCCTACATACTCTAACAACTTACACACAAATCTTTCTAGATTATAACATTAGAGTCCCTCTATATAGAGGAGGAGGAGGAGGAGGAGGAGGAGGAGGTGGAGGAGGAGGAGGAAGAGGAAGAGAAGAGGAGGAGGAGGAGGAGGAGGAGGAGGAGAAGGAGAAGAAGAAGAAGAAGAAGAAGAAGAAGAAGAAGAAGAAGAAGAAGAAGAAGAAGAAGAAGAAGAAGAAGAAGAAGAAGAAGAAGAAGAAGAAGAAGAAGAAGAAGAAGAAGAAGAAGAAGAAGAAGAAGAAGAAGCTTCCCATTGTGCAAAAAAGAAATCACAGTCTGAAAAACACAGCAGAAATATTAAGAAAGAGGGTAAAATCAACATATATTTGGACAATGAAAGTAGTCCCTGGTAGGGGTGTTTGCAGAATGCAAACAACAGTGCAATCAAAGCTCTGCTTCTTTTTATATGTCACATACACAATGCCCATATAAACAGAAAGAGCTTGATTGCATCATTGCTGCCACCATCGTGATCTGTTTGACCATGGCAAAGACTTCTGCCATCTGGCTTGCTCACAAATGCCATCTCTGAGATGTCAACAGGCTACTGTATATATTTTTATAAAACATGAAATCTCTGACACCAGCAAGAAAAGGGATTTCTTTTCTCCCTGATTCATATACAGGTAACCTTTGATTTGCAACTGTTCATTTAGAGACCATTCGAAGTTACAACAGCATTGAAAAAAGTGATTTGCAACCTGTCCTCACACTTAAGACCATTGTGGTTTCCCCACAGTCATGTGATCAAACTTCAGGTGCTTAGGAGCAAGCATATATTTACGATGGATACAGTGACCCCGGTCATATGATGCCAACCTTCCCAGCGAGCTTTTAGTTTCACTTAACAACTGCATGATTCATTTAACAATGGCATAGTTCACTTAACAACCATGGCAAACAGGTTGCAAAACTGGAAGCGACTCACTTAACAACCTGTCTGCTTAGCCACAGAAATTCTGGTCCTGATTGTGGGTATAAGGCAAGGTCTACTTGTACAGTTGGACCAAACTAAATGAAAGGCATTGGGAACATAGTATTTTTACCTGAAATCAGCTGTTTTTCACACAATAATAGGAACCCCACAAGATTTGACCTTCATTCCTAATGCTTCAATGGAAAACTAGATGTTGATAATAGACACATCCTTTTTCATAATTTTTTTTCATAACAACCTGCTTTGGAAGCAGACCATTTGGAGAACATTGTCTTTGGCGGGCAACATATAAAAGTTTAGAATAAACAAAAAACAAACTATTTCATGCAGCAAATGTATAACATTTGTGAACAAATACTCTATCATTTTGCACACTGCACATGTCCTTTAATGGAAGTAAGGTTTCTATTTAGATACGGCATACACACTTTTGACTTTTACATAAAACAAGATGATTTGACCTGAGTTAATAAAGTAATAAACAGCAGAATGGCTTTGAACAATTATCCACTTTTTTAAAAAAAGTGATGTAATAAACATCATGCACATACAAGCCTTTGAAATGATATGCCTAAACTAGTCAGGTATAATATTATGCAGATTCATAACCATCAAGTAGAAATGAGCACATATGTAACAAAGTTATGTTGTTTTTCATTTAATAAGCATCTGTTGTAAGCAAAATTGTTTCAGGTTACGGAATTTAAATTTCTTAATCCAAATGAATCTAATCCCAGTTTGGACCACTAACAAAATACAATCTGCAAAAAAAAGTTATACACACACACACACACACACACACACACACACACACACACACAAAATAGCTCAGGAAAGACCTGTTCTATCTAAAACCAGCAGGTAGATTTTTTGAGTTCTACTTTACTTGAAAATTCTGAAAAAATGCCTATTTAACGTGACATCCATTTCAGGGTCTCCTGTAGATCCTGTCTAAAATAATTTATTCACATAAAAATCCCAATGCCTCAAATTTCTTCTACAGCCCTACTGAGCATGTAAATTTTTGTATAATTGAGGTTCTGTTCTTAGAGACATATGAAACAAATCAGGGTCAGTATTTTCCCCTTTGGAATAAATAGCTGAAGGCTAAGGGACAGGAATACATAAAATGTAACTATCTTTAAAAGAAAATTTCCAAATAATATATTTTTAGAAAATCTACATGCTTTTCAGATTCTGCTTAGACTGGCGTTCCATAGGCAGATCACAAAAAATAACTAACAGCCACTTCTCTTTCAATTTGGATATCTGACACTTTGAAAGGGTGTCTTCAGCTTTTTCCTGGTTGCTAATTTTTCAATATTTGAGACAACTAACAACTCTCTTTAAAACATTCTGTATACATACTCACACATCTCCAAACAGACACACTGCCTAGAAATGCAAAAAGGTGGTTAGAAATCCCTTTAATTTTGTTTCTGGCACAAAGCAAAATGCTTAAATCAGTAGCATAATTCAAGCTTTCTTACAAACCACCCTGGCAGTAATAATCACAGGTCTAAGGCAATCACTGACATGGTCAACTAGCTACCCAGCCAGCTGGGAGAAGCCACAGAAGCATTTGCAGGTCACATGAGGAAGTTCTGCCCAACATGACTGGTGTCCCTAACCCTCAGCTTCAGTGTGGCAACACTGAAGCTGGAAAATGGCCTCGCTCAGGCCAACTTCACAGTTGACAACTGGTAGAATTGGCACAATAAAGGGGTGTGAAAGTCTAAAAATCTAATGGCTGTTGGTAGATACTTGTTGTGGTCCACCAGCATCCTGCGGAGATGGCAGTAGAGTCGGACAGTGGGGAAGAACATGGGCCAATCCTGGAGTCTGGGGAAGGCTCAGATGAGGGATCTGTGTCCAACACAGAGATGGGGCCAGGGCCATCTGTAAGTTATGTGCTGATTCAGGAGCCTCCAGAATCTGACATCAGCGAGGCAGAGGAACAGGGGGAGCCTGTTCCCAGTGCTTGCGCAGAGCTACCAGAAGGCAACAACAATTAAGAGAAAAGGGGCGACTTGGGAGTAAGGCTTGGAGATGATTGGGCCCTCCTATAAGACATAAAGGAGGAGCAAAAGGACTTGAGCTTTTGCAGGAAGCAACTTTGTTCGTTCTGATCGGTTTAAACTCTGAAGCTCCGTATTGACTTTGTACTCCGTTTGGCCTTGTACAGCTAATTGGCAATTTAGTCATTGGCAGCATTTCAAGGGAGATAAAGGTGGGTGCTTATCAGCCTTATCCCAAAAAGACTGTGGCAAACTTCTGTTGGACAATTCACAAACTGTTCGGGACTCTTTACGAGCTGTGAATGAATATAATTCACAGCTGTTGAAATAAAAAGAGGGTTTTTGGGACTAAGCATGTGATTGTTACTGTCTCGGGAAGCCTTGATCAGAACAGTACTGTCTTAAACAAAATTACCAAGAATGAATATTATTTGGATAAATATCCTATTTAGATCAAAAATGACATGAAAATCCCAAGTAATTTATCTAGTACTTAAGAAGGTAATTCAGCTACAACCCAGTTAGAAGTCCATAACTTGTCTGTAATATTCCAAAGTCTGATAAATTCTTGCCTTGTTACATAATGAGCTGCCTTCAAAGACCATCTAAAAAGTATAGTTAGTGGAAAATATATTAGCAGAATTATAATTTTGACAAAATAGTTTAATCATCTTATCTAATAACTCACTCAGAGTTTAATCATCTTATCTAAGAACTCACTCATTTATCTCAGTTAAGCTCCTAGCTCAATTTTGAATTCAGAACTGATCTGGTGCATTGGTATATTATGAAATGTCTTCTTGCATATGTCTTATAGGTGCCAAAAATAAAGATTTACTCTAAATACTTCTTCCTTCCAGATAGTTCCTTAAAAAGATCCTTTTAGAGATCATATAAAGGAAAGTCCTTTCCAGGAAAATCATACCAACATTTTTTTCTGATTATTTGGCAGTTATTTTCTTCAGTTCTGCCCAACCTTTTAACGATATTTAAAACATTTTATTTTAGTTTTAATCCATTCTTATACAGGTGCTTTTGATTGTTATTACTTGGTAAACTTATTGCTTTTAATCAGGATGACCATTTTCATACTTGTTTGTCTTTACATCCGTTTTTAAGATGTTAATTTTTTCACTGCTTTATTTTTAAGTGTACAATTATTTAATAATTTTTACAATATCTTACAAAGCAATACAAAAATAAATAGAATTTCTCTGGATTTAAGAAATTACAATAATAATCTTTCCCAGTCTTCTAATATCAATCAAAAATAATCTTTTTTAAAAAAATAAGTACTAAATGTGGGTCCTGCAGAGAACCACATTTTGACATTAGTTTGACCTCTTTATAGTTTTCTTTCAAATGGACATCTGTAGCTACAATACGGACTTGAATATTTGTGTGTCAAAAGTCATGAATCAGAAGTTGGTCTGATAAATTGTACAGGCATTTAATGAAAGAAGGATCGTGGAACTAATTAATTTGAATAATATTGACACAAAGGAATTAACTGGAATGATAAACTTCATAATTTAAAAAAAAATCTAGTTCACTTTCCGGGTATCCCAGGGTTTGGGTTAGCTAGCTTTAGAAAAAACAAAATTCTGCTGCTATTATTTAATCATTTCCTCATTGATATTTCCTTATCAAATTAAATCAGAAGCAGGACAATTTCATCTTAGGAAGCAATTGTAGGAAAATATCAGTGTTGTAGACAAATTTAATTATTTGACTATCATCTATTTTCTATTATGGGTTTTGATAATTATTTGATTTATAGTTCAAAATCATGTTTGAGGACTGAGAAATCACCAGGTATCTGGGATGTATTTACCAAAGCATCAAAATTTAGGCTAAGCTAGCCTACCTTTATCAAACCTTAATTTAAAAGTTAATAGGGGTTTTATTTTATTTTTATGCTTTTAAATAGGAATTTACCTATATATGATTAAGAAAAAAATGGACTTGATGATTAAATATGCAAAAGTAGACCTTTTATAGAATTTTTTAGAAACTCACCAGTTTTAGAAATCTACCACAGATCCTAAAAGGAGCAATAATGATATTGGACCCATAATGATATTAATGTGACTTGGGAAAACATGAATGTTTGATCTTCTTCTCTTTAAAATGTAGATAGGCAGATTGTGTTTGCACTTATCATGCAAACTTCTTTTTTAAAAAAATATTATTAAATTTGAACAGTACTCAACTTAGTGTAGAAACTCTGGGTAGCTCATAAAATAAAAATACAGGGGAAAATCATAAAACGACAATATAATGAAAACACACACATATTTATATGGCACCCAGAGTTACTTGATAGTGAGATGGGTGAGATGGGTGGCATATAAATTATATAAATGTCTCAATGAATCAGGACCTGTATGTGTAGGACTTTATAGGCAAATGTAAGGCTTTATGAGATAGCCAAGATTATTTTTAACTGTTTTAACCCTCTTAAAGTAGTACTGGATTCCAAAGAGTATCAACACAGATAGGAGTATCTACATGGAGGGCATCAAAAAAGTCAAATGGCACCTTCATCCATGCAACTGAAGGTCTATCATTTTTTGAATAGGACTCCTTTCATGGCTTTTCATGAAAAAAATGGGCTTATGTTGATGTTGTTGTTGATGATGATGATTTATAAGACTTGTATGATGCTAGATTTCCCAGTGATTCTGGACAATTCACAACAATCACTTTGTGTGATGCCTTTAGACCTTACCTTTAAACCTCACCAAACTTTTTTCTAAGTTAAGAAGCCCCAGTACTGTAAGCTGTGGTCAGCAATCTTTTCCTGACCCAATTCCAATTTCCTAATTTCACATGAGTAAGATTTTTATTTAAATCCATGACTACCTTTTCCAATTCTTCATTGTTCTTGTGTGATGAGCATCAATCACAACAGTATAAAGTATCCTAACTTCATTCACACCATTATTGCTCTATAATTAACCTCATTAGCAAATTACTAAAGTCATTAATCTACATTTGTCCTTACAATATTTGATACCTTTCCTAATCATCCCACTGTGGAAATTACTTTTATTTATTTTTTTCCTGCTGCCCAGTGGGCTGATATTTTCATCAAACATCCACCATAAGGACTACCACATTTCCTGCTTAAGACCTTCCCTTCATACTCTATTGCGTTCCTGGCTTTGTGTATCTCCCACTGGTTTATACACCAGTTTGTAAGCTCAGCATGCCTCCTTTATATATTGTTACCCTGCACCATGTGTGCTATTTCAACTTCAAACCCTCAGTTTGGTGACACTGTTTTGCTCATATAATTTAACCTTCTTAAATATCTACTATATTTTAGGAGGCATTGGTTTGAGAGGCCAGCCTCAAGGCACACTTCAGGCTCTTTGGATTCCACATGTTGCTAATGTCCATTGTACAAAGCTCCGCCTCTTCCCTGTTTTAAAAGAAGGTGGGTGCCTTTTAATAGAAGCACACTATGTGATACATGGCTGACTACTTTGCTCCTTAAACAAAACAAATCTTTCACTCACAGAGCTGCCTTTATTCCAACGACAAGGTTGGAGTCTCCTTGAATCTGTTAGAAACCATTCCCGGAGAGAGGAAACAGACTCTGTAAATGAACCATGACTGTGTAAGGCCCCCTTATACCTGCAAATATCCAGTGGGCTCTAAAAAAGCATTTTCTGTTGGGCCTCTTTTCCTCCAACATGAGCTGTTACTCTCTGACTCATTTGATTTTTAACCAGTTCCAGTGGTTTTCCACCTTTCCTTACGAAAGCTTTGAGTATGCTTTCTGTTCTTCTTGCCTTGAAGCTAGACTTTGTGGATAGATCAGTGAACAGATTGCTGTTTTGAGCTATCTTTCAAAGCTAATAATAATGTAATTTATATACATTTAAAAGAATTAATATATGCAAATAGTTTTTGCTATTTTGTGTGTGGGGGGATTCCCCAGAACAAAATGGCAATCTTAATAATAATAAAGTAAATCAGTTTATTGCCTCAAAGGAAGGGAAAAGAATAATGTTATCACTATCAGACTCACTATAAAATCACTCTTATATACAGGAGAAAGCTGAAACTACAAGGCTTGGATTGAGAGTCCATGAGGAAACAGAATGATCTCTATGATCCAGATTGTAATAAATATCACTATTACAATGCTTGAAACAACTTCTCAACAAATCATTCATTATTTGATTACTTATAGCACAAAGTTTCCATAATGACATCAATGCAAGTCACAGTCTTAATTCTACTTAGTCCTCCTCCTTTCTTATTAGGCCATTATGCAAAGCTATTCTGGAAGAGAAGTCACACTAGCAAAGAGAAAGACATTGCTTCAACTGAACTAAGAATAATTTTTTAAAAAACCTTAGTATTCCAATTTCTTTTCAGTTGTGGTAATGATGGTTACAATTTATTTCAGATAAGAAATGAATTAATATAAGATGAAGATGGAAGTTTACTGCAATATTCTTGTTTATCACACTTAAAGTTCCCCGGCAGAAGGTTTTATCCTATGAAATGACAAAACAAGTCTTTCTTAAATTATAATCTGTTCAAATTGCTTATAAACAGAGTTTTAGTGGTGTAATATCTACACACACAACAAATATTCAAATCCTTCCTATTAAGCCAGGTTTGTGGTTATTGCATGTTTTAAGAAAAATTTCTTTATCATACTTTTCAAGAGCAGCCCTCCTGGATTCCCACAAGAGGTATTTAAAGTCTCCCTCCCTCCCTCCCTCCCTCTTTCTCTCTGTTGGTAGAGATGTAGTCCATATGGGTAACACATTGATGCATGTATACATAATCCACATGCATATATAGGACTTGCTTAGGAAATGAACAATCAGAAGTCAAATAGACATGAATGCTACCATTCTCAGTCACTAGGTCAATGGGTTTCTGGATTGTCTTCATCTAGTCCAGGGTATACAGCCTAATATTAAAAAATGAGCGCAACCCCACCAAAGACAAGTGAGATTCCAAAAGTTCTCACTAAATTATGCTATTTTTTAGTCAAAATCAAAATTTGTCTAAAAATAGTGGTGGACCAATATTTTTATCCATCCCAGCAACTTTTGGACCTGAACTACAAACGGTAATCATGATCAGTAATCATTATTATGCCGTGACTCCTTCTTGTAAGAATATGAGAGCTAGTAGGTTGTAGTGATTCAAATACTTGACTAGAAACCAGAAGGCCATGAATTTTAGTTTTCTCTTAGTCAACTGGGTGACTTTGGGCCAGTCATTCTCTCTCAGCCCATCCCACCTCACAGAGTGGTTGCTGAGGTGAAATAGAAGGTAAGAACATTGTTTACATTGCCTTTAGTGATACAAAATTAAGCTGTGGTATAAGTAAATAAATTACAAAGAGAGGAAAGAATCTTGAATGTAATAGGATCATAGGATAGCTTTATGAAATGGATCTCCATTTTTCTGGGGATATAATTTATTTATTTATTTATTTATTTATTTATTTATTTATTTATTTATTTATTTATTTATTTATTTATTTATTTGCCAATTGTTTACAAGATAATAAGTATAAGTGTATACATAGTTGTGAATACATGAAATGGGTACATATAAGAAAAATAAAAGAAGAATAAGAGAAACA
The DNA here is from genome assembly GCF_049901735.1 of Notechis scutatus. Lineage (NCBI taxonomy): Eukaryota > Metazoa > Chordata > Lepidosauria > Squamata > Elapidae > Notechis > Notechis scutatus. Next base: position 151,364,380 of record NC_142012.1, read on the forward strand.
ATAGGACAGGGACGGTAGGCACGTTGGTGCGCTTATGCACGCCCCCTACTGTAATTCTCACTCTTGTGTCTCTTTCCTAAAATGAATGAGATACCAGGTACTGCCAGATACTTTCCTGTAAAAAGAAATCAATAAAAATCCATTCATCTGAGTAATATGGTTACAGCAGCTACAGATGTCTAAGCAATATTCTCCTCTTTCATCTTTTACTATCTATCCAGCCCACCGGAATATACAGTTTTTGCGTGCTGCATTGTTTAAAAGTATATGAAAATCACATTTTCTATTGTTTCCCACAATGCTAGTCCTACACACACACACACACACACACACAGGGAGGAAGGGAGGGAGGGGGGAGAGAGAGAGAGACGTCCATCCTTGCCTAAGATTGATCATTGTAATGTGTTGCTTCCAATTGATTTCCTTTTGCGTTTGTTTGTTTCCTTTTTCAGTCACTAGTTGAGAATACAAACAACACAATTTATTTCATGTACCCAAACTAATCATTAGATTACAAGGTTCTGTTCTGAAAATATTCTGAGTATGGCAACTGTTTAATTTTAAATTTTCTTTAATTTCTTGCATCACTACAGAAAGAAGGACAAAAACTTGTATCTGGTTATTGTGAATTATAAACTGATGTAAGTGTTGCACCTCCCCAAAATCTCAGTGTGCCATATTGTCAAATAAAAATGATTTGGAGTGAAAGGTCCTGTTTGTTTATTTTAACCTAGGAAAAAGAAATCTGAAATCTGAAGTAAAATTCTACTTTTTAGAAACTATAAACTCAGGGAAGGACCCAAAAGACCTACTGATTGTAAGTGGGATATAAATGAAATATATTCATTCATTCTAGCCATTGTCTATCCTCTGTGAGATGAAGGCCTCTTCCATATGTGTGTGTGTGTGTGTGTGTGTGTGTGTGTGTGTGTGTGTGTATCTCTATCTATCTATCTATCTATCTATCTATCTATCTATCTATCTATCTATCTATCTATCTATCCATCCATCCATCCATCCATCCATCCATCCATCCATCCATCCATCTATCTATCTATCTATCTTCATTTATATCCCACCTGCAATTGGTACTTCCTTTGGCCCTTCTCTGAGATATACATACATACATACATACATACATACATACATACATACATACATACATAATTTGGAAATCAAAAAAATAACACAAGCTAGACTGAGTGTCTGAACACAAATATGTAATATATTAAAGCAAAAAACATTTTGTTGAGTTCAAACGGTTGCATCGATGTCTAGGGTTTCAAATAACTGGCTTCAAAAATCAAAAGTTTTTCAACACAGTCTTTGTGAGATTAATTGTTATTAAGGGGCTCACTGCAAAAAGTTTGATTGGAGGCAAGTGTCCATCCTGTTTTCCAAGCAGGGGGGATTCATATAATTTTCTTTTACACAAATTTGTCCTTGGCATTAATGAGGAACTCTCCTTGGGTGTCTGCAAGAAATAATAGTAACAAACGAAGTCTTATCCCTACCCCTCCGTAATATGTTCATTTGTAGATAAGCACTGCATAGAGAGGTAAAATTGTATCTTACAAAAGTTTGCACTTTTCTTTTGCTGACTTATCCATGATAGGGTTGGGTCTGGGAAGCATTTCATTGGAATGATCGGTATTCCATTGAGGCAATCGCTTTTGTTTTGAGGGGGAAAGTATCTGAAAAAAGTGAGCAAAAATGAACAAAATCAGCAGCCCCAGTAGCATTGGTGAATACTGATTTTGTTTGGGCCAAAAGCTTTTAGGCTTTCACAGGCCTGTTAACATTTGAGTCTTTAAGCAGACACTGAGGTAAGGTATAGTGAACTATCTTCCTGATGGTTTACACCAGGAGTCGCCAACCTTTTGGGCCTCAGGGACCACCAAACTCATAATTTTAAATCCTGGAGACCACTAACTGGTTCTGTGGGCGTGGCCTAATTTGTGGGTGTGGCTTGGTGGTCATGTGACTTGCTGGGCATGGCTTGTATGTAAATATTATAAATATTTATATAAATATTGATTTTTTTATTTTAAAAAGAGCAACTTTTACCCAAAATGAGACAAAGCAGGCAGACAGATTGAGTTGCTCACAGAATCAGAGATCTGTGTTTCTTCCATTGGCTAGCTGAGTTTAGCTGAGTTGGCTAGGTGAGCTCAGTCCTAAAGAAGGTTTGGCTCTGCTTAACAGAGCTGAAGATCTAAAGATTAGCTAGAAAGCAAGAAATCCAACGAGATTTCCTGCTTTCTAGCTAATCTAAATCTCCTGGCACAGCAGAACAGCTGATGGTCGGAAAAAGAAAAAATAGCAATTTAGCAGGCAAGTTTGCCAGGTAAGGAGTGAGTAGGCGGGGAGGGTTCCTCGCCGGCCATGTGGGCGGCACAGCTTTGTGTTCCTGTGCAGCCAGGATTAATTGCTTTGGGGGGTGCTCTGGGAGTGAAATTTCTCTGCGGACCACCAAAATTTTCTCGCAGACCACCAGTGGGCCACGGACCACCAGTTGGCAACCGCTGGTTTACACTACTTTGGTATAGTAGTAAGGCCTAGAAACCAGGAGACTGGGAGTTCTAGTTCCACCTTAGACATGAAAGCTGGATGGATGACCTTGGGTTACTTATTGTCTCTCAGCCAAAACCCACCTCATAGGGTTATTGTTGTGGGGGAAAAGGGGGAGGAGAAAGTAAAATGTAAATGTTTGCTGCCTTTAGTTACTTATAAAGTAACTAGCTCGATACTCATGCTTCACTACGAAACTATGTGGTCAGGCTTAGTTTTTGGGGAGGAAAATAAGGGGGGAGGAATTCTCCCTCTGCCTATCAGTATCCATCAGTATTCATCAGGCTAGCATCCTGTCAGTGTGTAAGACAGTTAAGGTCTGTTTGGAAACTGAAACAATATATAAAAGAGGTTGTGTGAGCAAGAAGGAGACAGCAAGGAGCCTGGGTGTGGCTTGGCTCAACTGTTCTGTACTAAAGCTGCTTGGTGCTGTGAAACTTAAACTGAAACTCCTCTCCTCTGCTTGTGTTTGGCATTTGGAACAGATTTGTTTTCAGGTGAGGAGGGGGAGTAGAACTCCTTAGCATCAGAGCGTGTTAATAATAATATATGAAATACTAATGCTCTGATGGCCATTTTTGTTAAGTATGGTCGGTGGGTCCCATAAGAACGAGGCGAGAGTAGTGAACAACAGCTCTTTATTTTAAAGGAAGATTTCTGAGGCAGCAACCCTAGGCGCGGCAGCTCTTTTTATAGAGCTGGCCGCGGCTTGGCAGCCAATGACAGTTCTTTGAGTTTGCTGCGCTTGGTTTTAACCAATCGTGGCAAACCCCATACGAGCCAATCAGGAGTGTTTTACAATGTCCAATCACGGCCCGGCTCTCCCGGACCAATAGGAATGCAGGTCTTCAAGCCTGCTAGTATGGAACAATTTTAAAAAATCATTTCTTAGTGAGCACCTAAAAGCCAAGAGGAACATACATGCCAAATTTCAAGTTTGTAGGCTTTACGGTTCTGGAGATTTTGTGATGATGCGTGAGTGGTATTTCGCTTTTATATACAGAGATAAAAGCAGAATGAAAATCTAATAGTCAAATAAAATATATAAACAAATTAATCCTGAATTGGTTATCCTCTTTGAAGTGTGGTTCCACACTGTCTGTTTGTCTATAAAAAGTAGGTAGAGTTAAAATGAACTCTGATTAGGATTCAAACCTAATTACGATTGCACACAAAAAATTAAATACAGTTAATGTGATTGCTCTCAATGTATTCGATGCTATTGCTGTTTTGTCACATGAAAAACATTGATTGCAATTCTTGAACTGAGAGGCCCTGCTAAGTCTTTCATGAGGCTTAGGGGAATCAGTGGGTGGAGACTCAGATGGTGCACTTCTGTTGTACTGCAATCTGTTTATTGGCAGAAGATTTAATAAGTTATAAGCATTTGAGACCTTCTGAAGGTGATGGACAGCCAGTATATGGGGATGCCTATAAATTTCTGCATGGTGTCCAGATAGTGGCTAGAGGAATATTGCTCACCCGCTTTCAAAATACTAGAACTTGTGAGGATCCTCTTAAACTTTTGGCATGTAGAATTTGTATGGAATTAAGGAATTTACAAGATGCCAAAATGGTCAGTCGCTTAAATTATTTTAAGGGAGATTCTGACAACCCATAATTCTGTTAAGCAAGGATAGTTTATAATTTTACACTATACTTTTGAATATCTGACATGGCAAAATATTATAGCCTTTACAGTATATTCTTCTATTCTTCCCGTTATTACAACAGGAAACAATAAGATGCCCTTTTGGATTTTATGGGGGAAACCCATCATCTTTCAATCTGCTTTCTTGGGATGGCGAGGGCTGGGGTCTCTTGACATCTGAAGAGTCTAATGTTTCCCAAATCCTGGACTAGAGAGACCTTGTTCTTGTCATGTAGAACAGTTGTAATATGATTATGCATCGCTACAGTCATGCAATTTTGACTTGGTTTATTTACTTTGCCCTGATAAGTTTCTTGTCTGTTTCATCTTATCATAATGTGCATTACACGGGTTGGGTTTTTGCCCCCACCCCCAGCCAGATTTAAACTTCGTGGCATTATTTTTCAGTCATTACACCTGGATTTCCCACATTCCTTGGATTTTAGGCACCGTCCATCAGAATTTATGACTGATGCTGGCGCAATGGCTATAAATGAAGAGAAACCGTAGGGCATTTCTCTACCCCAAGACAATTATGAGATTAAAGTGAGTAAATGAGGAAGCCGCCTTATGCAAGTGAAAAGCAGATTTGTTCACAATGCAATTTATTTGTATAATTTAATTAACTTGCCACGGTATCATCTATTATGCAGATTTGTTTAAAAAACAACAACCTAGGAATGCATATCATTCTGTATCTCAAATGAGAAAATAAATGTCTCCAAGAAATAAAGGCTGTTTTTTAAAAAATTTCCTTCCTTTCCCCTCCCCCTTTTGCTTCCTTTCCCCACCCCTCCCCATCTTGTTCAGGGGTCCTTTCTTTCCACTGCTTTTGTAACTAGCTTCTGGGTAAAATTCATTAATTTTTATTAACAGGGAAAACATTTGTCCCCGTGACAATATTTGCATTGCCTGAATGATTTTCACCTCTGCCACAAGGTGTACTATCGGCTCATACATCACCCGATTACTTGGAGAGCAGAAAGACCCTCAGTCATTAGTGAGTGAATTAAAGATGATCTAAAGAGCTATTAATCACACTGACAAAAGCCTTAATGTTGCTGTGACCCTTATGGAGCCTGGGGACTAAAAGGGAAGCAGAGGGAGAGAAAATGGAAACATATGTTTTCTCCAAAATAACCTACCTTAGGAGAACTGTCAAAGGGAGAGCCCCATCAAGTCAAGGAATTTTGCCTCTGGATTATATCGGGAATTGTTTGTATAATCAGCCTTCCTCTCCCTCTCGGCCTCTTCCAATGAATGTGCTTGTGATCAATACAAGCAATTAAGTAGCATGAATTTTACCCTCACAATCTAATTTTCTTAATCAAAATCTATTTCAACTCCAGTTATTCTTTAGAATCTTGGTTTTAGTTTTGAGTTCTCTCTCTTTTTTTAAGCAAAGAGCATGTGTCTGCCAAATGTTAGGGAGTCACTTGAAAATCGGTTTATGCAAGGCGTATACTGAAAAATATTTGTCCTCTAACATTGTCTGTTTCCTTCTCTATTATTTATCCTTTTTTTAGTGTGTGATCTAAAACAATGTTTGGTCTTGATTTTAACAATGCTCTCTTGAGATAAAGCTGTATTGGTTTCAGTTGGCTTCAGTCCTAGGATAAAGAGTATAGGTCTACTTGATGAAATTTTTGCTCCAAAATAATTATGACTTCAACAGGGTTTTCTCACAAGCAGGATTGGTAAGGATTTCAGCTTCAGTAGCTTTCACTTTTGGGGGTTGAAACAGATTTGGAGAGACATATTTAGAAAAAAAAATGCTATTTTTTTCTTACAGCAAAAAGCTTATTTTCATTCATACTTTTTGACATTTTGCTCCATATGAATAATGTTAGATATTACAATAAAAAGAGGGGAAAAAAACCTGTGTCTGGAAAACCCCTATACCATATTCATTTACCATCAAGCATTTAAAAGTTTTTTTTTGATAACTGTCAAATTTCAAATGTCCAAAGCTAAGTTTAAAAGAAAGGACTATAGTGGTTAGAATGCAGTACTGCAGGGCTAACTCACGCTCTCTCTAGGACTTTGATCTTGAGCAACGCAAGGTTGACTCAGCCTTCCATCCTTCTGAAGTTGGTAAAATAAGGATCCAGATTGTTGGAGGCAATATGCTGACTCTGTAAATCACTTAGAGAGGGCTGAAAAGCACTGTGAAGCTGCATGTAAGTCTAATTGCTATTGCTGCTATTGCTAAAATGATCAAATTGCAGAACAATATTGTTTCAATTTTTTTGTGTACATTTATTTATTTCAAAATGTATATCTTTGTAATGTCATTTGATTACAATCAAATTATTGAGAGTTTTCATTATCACAATAAAAACAAACAAATGGAGAGGAGGATCACAGGAGAAAATACTGAGACAATGTCCATTTTCAAGCTAAGATTCCAGTCTAACAAAAGTTGGCAATCTTACTGAAACTTTTAATTTTTGTTTACATGCCATCACTTTCAATGAGACTTAAGATGTTATCCCTTGCAGACAAAGAAGCAGGTCAGTTTTTAGTGGCCCTTCCTGGGTTGTAATAGAAGAGAAAAAGCATATATACAGGTAGTCCTCAACTTACGACCACAATTGAGGCCAAGATTTCTGTTGTTAAATGACACATTATTAAGTGAGTTTTACCCCATTTTACAACCTTTCTTGCCACAGTTAAGTGAATTGCTACAGATAAGTGATAAGTTAGTAACCTGGTTGTTAAGTGAATCTGGCTTTCCCATTAACTTTTCTTGTCAGTGTATCACAAAAGGTGATCACATGACCTTGAAACAAAGCAACAGTCATAAATATGAACTAGTTGCCAAGCATCTGGATTTTGATCACATGACCATAGGAATACTGCAAAGGTCATAACTGTGAAAAATGGTAGCTGTAAGTGAAAGACTACCTGTATTGCGGACTCCCTGTAGTTAGGGAAACCCAGTTGAAGAAAATTCACTGTATATTTCTCCAAATGAAAGAAAAATTGACAAGAATCAAGCAGAAGAAACAAGGAATAAAACCTCCATTTTTGCCCCTGCAGACTTGGATAACAGTAGAGAATGTAAAGTCATCCAGTTACTGTGAAGCATGATGAGTCAGTCATGTTGTCCAGGAGCACAGTTCAACATCTGGATTTCACAAGCTGTTACTTAAGTGGCAGTTGGGTCATGAATTTTCACTCCCATGTTCTGGGATGTGATTTTTCACCTACTTACTTAGAAGTAAGTAGGTAGCCATCTATCCATCTATCCTGAGTGACTGTCCCAAAGTTATCCCACTGGCTTTCACACCTAAGTACTAGAACTCACTGTTTCCTCGTTTCTAGTCTGGTACCTATACCAAACAGGCTCTCTAGGTAAAATATATATGTTAGAAACAAATTCAAAACTGAACACACTGAGATTTCACAATTAATGGCAAAAGAGTATGACAGCAGCAACCTATTTATTACATGTGGACAGAAATATTTGCATGGGCTACCACTTTCATCCAAATGATGAAAATAACATTTACTTTTAAATTGAAACAAGCTTGGAGACCAAACCACTGCCAAAATCTAAAACCCAAGCTACAACTATATACTATTATTTCACAATTTATTTTGTTTATTTCAAAATACTTACATGGCTGCTTATCTTCTACATAATCATCTAAGGTGGCTTACAGCAACATTGCATGAAAACAAAACCTAAATATAAGCTCATAAAAATATCACAAAAGACACCATCATCACTATTGTGATGCTTCTCTACATCTTTTGTCCATACAGAAGATTACATTGTGATGGGGCAACCCTGCTTTTGTTATTTGCCCTTTCTGCAGACATCACACTGAATGTGGACTTCCATTAATTACCTTTTCATGAAAACAAACTGGGGGAAAAATAATTTATATTTGCTTAGTCCTGTACATTTACCCTGAGTTTTTGTAATGGGCTGTGAGAGTAGCCTTGAAGAACAGGAGGAAGAGCTGTAGCCAAAAATCTAAGAGAAAAGAAATCTGAGAAAAAGAAAAGAGAAAAGAAAACTGAGTCCAAAATAAAAATATAATTTGAAAAAATGTTCTGATCGCTTCCGATTTTATGAGCTGTTTGCAGAAAGCGGAAATCTAGAGAATAGAATAGAATAGAATAGAATAGAATAGAATAGAATAGAATAGAATAGAATAGAATAGAATAGAATAGAATAGAATAGAATAGAATAGAATAGAATAGAATAGAATTCTTTATTGACCAAGTATGATTGGACACACAAGAAATTTGTCTTTGGTGCCTAAGCTCTCATTGTACATAAAAGCTATAAGTGATGAATCAAGATTCTATTACTGTAACCATATAATAAAAGTAATGTTAGTATTCATAAATTTAGTGTCCAAGTCTGGTCTATCTCAAAGGCTAACAATTTCTCAAACCAGTGCATAATATGAGTGAAACACCAATGCCCAGGTCTACAATTCTCATGTCTTATCTCCAGCCTTGATCCCTCTGTATGAATTTGATGCAGCAATTAAATCCATGTAAGGACCAAGAAGCAGGACTGTGGTGTCCCTACTGCTAAGAAGAGAAAGCGCAGGTCTGGAAAGAAACTGTATATTTGCATATGTAAAATTCATCAGTGAACCACTAATAGGAGTGGGGAGAAAAATCTAAAAAGGCTACTTACTTTTAATTGCTATTTTTTCTCTGTGTTATTTATTTTAAATGTGAGATAGACTTTAGTAGGTGTGTACTGTGCTTTCTTGGTCAGAAGTTTGCATTGCCCCAACTCTGTGCTCTTGAAGCAAACTCCAAAGTCTTTTGTTCTGGGCCTGGAATGAATTGATTTTTGCATTTAATTTCACTAAGCAACCACAATTGGGACTAGCAACTCCATCACTAAGTGCTGAGATTGTTAATAGAAAAATCACATAATCATGACAGTTTACAATGTCACTCCTGAGCTAGTTGTTATGCAAGACATCACACAAGCACAACTTGCAATTTTACTTTCACATTCCCCATTAACTCCGCTTATCACAGGTTGGTTGGAAAGCATGCAAATAATGATCATGTGACCACAAGATACCACAACAGTTGTACTAGTGGGGACTTGTTGCAAGGCTGCTTGGTTTTTGTTTTGTTTTTTTTAACAGTCGCTACTTCAGATTGTCAATAAACAAGGCAATTTTTAAATTAAGGCTGTCTGTATCATTGTGCCTTGCTCCTATTGCTTTTGTTGTTTTTATATGCTTTTTATATAAAGCATTTTTTATCTGCTATCTTAATGGGAATTGTATTGGCTGTTTTTAACTGACTTTTTAAAAAATTGAATGGGTCAGCTCTATAATGTAGATAAACAAACAAACAAATCCTAATTTGCCTTTTACTTTCACAAAATCTTTGATCTTCTGAAAAAGGTGATAAGAAACATTCAAAGTAATAAGGACTATATTCCTGGGGGAGGGGGAGGGAATTCAATATTCAAGCTGACAAACACAGATATATTGCTAAGTGGTGATAGAAGTGCATTATAATTTCAGCAGAGGAGAAAAAGGAATACCAAACTGACAAAGCACATCAGCCCATAATTTCTTTAGGATCCACTTCACAATAAGTATCAAACCATATTTTTCCTATCTTATCTGGCAAAGTCAACCTGCAGTGAAATTTGGATCTGTATTTTTCAGTAGGCATAACATTAGGTTTTTTTCCCATAGTCGACGGGAATCCAGCTTGCCCTGAATTGAAGCTCAGGTGAAGGTGAATAGAAAATGAATTCCTGTAAGAGGACCACAGCCATCAAAGAAATTCATTTTATGCTTAATCCAGTGGGTGTGAAAGGAACTTGGGAGAGTAACACATTGGATTATTTCAAAGAAGCAGATTCATCCAAAGACGAAATTGAAGTTGGCTTGCAAGATATTATGTGGAAATGGTATATTGCTGGAAATTATACCCAAGGGTGAATATACACTATTCAAATATTAAAGCAATCAATTTCAGCAGCCACACACACAGCTATTGAATCAATAAGAATTAATCTTATTATTGAATTTCTACTCTTGCCTTATCAGGTAAGTGGCAAGATCACTTTGGCCGATCTCAAAAAACGAAGCAAGGATCCAACTTGATTAATACTTGGATGAGAGATGATCAGGAAATGCCAAGGAAATAAGCTAAGCTGAATAGTTGGGAAAAACATCCAGGAAAAGGCAACAAACAACTATTTCTGAATTACTGCCAAACAACAATGGATGCGTTTGGAAAGTCATCAGAAGTCAAGGTCAACTTTAAGAAAGTTCATCTCTTGCTTTAAAAATTGCTCAAACCTTTGCCATTTTCCTCATCCAGCTTGTCTTTAATAAAGCATGCGGCTTCCGTAGAAAGTGACATTGTTAATCCTGTGAAGTAGATGAGGTGAGGAGATAGTGATTAACCCAAAACTATCTCATGAACTTCATGCTGGAAGAAGAAGAGTTTGGGTTGAGATTTCCAATCCAAGCTGGACAATCAGTTACACTTTTTAAAGCACTGATTATAATATCCTTTACATTTTCTACTTAGATGCCTCATGCACAGTTCTCCTATAACAGTTGCAGTTTTCTACACATAGATGTAACTATTGCCTTTGGCGTGGAACCTTCACAGCAAACTTTGAACAAGCTTTCTATAATTAACAGACATTTTAATATAATGCTACAACAGAAGCGTGTTAAGGAAAGCATTATCTGAGAAACAATGCTAATTGAAGGTCACGCTAATAATAAAAAAACACACACCAAGTTTAGAAATAAAGGGGATCTGGTGGAAATGAAGCGTGTGATAGCAAATAGGAACTGTGCTCACATGCCGTCATGCACTATAGCTATTAAGCCTTAAGGTCTTAAAGGTATGAAGCAATGCATATGATAAATTCTTCCCAAACATCCCAGCCATAACATAGTTCTTGCTGATTGCTCATTTACCCATAATGCATGCTGTCATAGCAAAGCCTGACAAATGACAGAGAAAGCTCAGGTTATTTTTTACACTGACTGCCGAGCCCCTCACCTCAGATTATTCATTTATTAGGGCAATCACAGAGGCCCGAGTACTTAATATTGTTTTCACCAAATATGAAAATGATCTACTTTCCTATTCTTTAGTTTCTCCTAGGGCAAGCCATTTATCATCAGCTCAGGATAAATGACTGCTTCATTATAGCCATAATTTATGAGATGTTGGAACTAAAGAGCCACACCTAAAGACTTAAGGCTCTAATATGGATTAAAATACAATAATCAATCAACCCAATATATATTTTGTTGGATTATTTTTTTTTTGTTTTCAAGTGGCTGGAGATCTTTTCCAGTCCCTTCCTTCCTTCCTTCTTTCCATCCATCCATCCATCCATCTCACTCCAAATGTTCCACAAAATATCAGGAAAATGTTTACGAATAAACATTGCACTCTATTCTTGCCATAATCTATAGGATTGAATACTTATATAAAGTGACTAGTGATAATCCAAGCTCTTAGAACAACTTGCTACAGTTGACATTCTTCCAAAATAATTTGCACAGAAGATACCAAGAGCAGTTTATGTTTCTGTTCAAGGCCGTGAACATAGCTAATGTATCTTCTTCCTCCTATTTTCCCCACAACAGCCCTTTGAGGAGGGTTGGGCACCCAGCTAGCTTTCATGGCTGAAGCAGGATTTGAATTCAAGTCTCCCACTTTCTAGCCACAAGACATGACTTTGACTCTATTCAAACTGCCATGCTCTCATTGTCCAACTTGTTTAATTTATCTTCTTTATCAAACATGTACAAAAAAAATTAAGCAATAATCCAATTGAGACTTTAATGGAAAGTAATCAGCTCAAGACCAAATTTTTATTGAACAATTCAACTGTGTTTTAATGTTATATTTAATTTTGGACATAATAGCCAAATAATCTTATACCTATCAACTTTGAGTTTTCAAATTGTAATCAATATTGATGTAATGCTTCTTCTTTTCTTTTTATCCTCAATGGTTTAAGTTATATAAACATGAAAGTATTATTAACTGTATGAATGATACCAATGTCAATGTGTCAAAACAACACAATGTATTCTAAGTTTTACAATAGCATAATTAGAACAATACTTTTTAAAAAAGAACCTGATATGACTGAATGATCACAATGAAATTAAGAACTATTAAAAGACCCCTCACATTCTGGACATAAACTGTTTCAACTTCTACCCTCAAAGCGACGCTATAGAGCACTGCACACCAAAACAACTAGACACAAGACAGTTGTTTTCTCTGCTAAACAAATAATTCCCTCAACACTATCCAACTATTTACTAAGTCTGCATTACTATTACTATTAATCTTCTCATCACTCCTTATCACCCATCCCTCCACTTGTGACTGTATGACTGTAACTTTGTCACTTGTATCCTTACAATTTATATTGACTGTTTCCTAATATGATTTGATTGGTTACTGTATCCTATGACTATTATTAAGTGTTGTACCTTATGATTCTTGACTCTTGATGAATGTATCTTTTCTTTTATGTACACTGAGAGCATTTGCACCAAAGACAAATTCCTTGGGTGTCCAATCACACTTGGCCAATAAAGAATTCTATTCTATTAGTACTGAATGGAAGATCACTTGAGAATCCTATGGACCCAGCTTGAATTTTCAGAAGATCGGAAAAGTATAAATGCATAAATCAGTGACATTCATCTCCTCCTAGGGGGTCAGTTTTCCATGTGTACTTTGAGACAATCTTTCTTATGTCTCAGTCCCCCTACATATGCCAGTTTCAGTTACTAGAATTAATTACATCTTAAAAGCTCTCAAGTGCACATGCTGGTCTGTATATTTGATTTTTTTTATTGACATTGCTTTCTCCCACCTATCCCCCCATATTGTCTTTGGGGGGGAGGGTTATTTGATGCCACTCAGAGTCACAATTAGGCAAGCTGGGAAGCTAAATAAGTAAATAAACACACTAAGACAGACTGCCACCATTATTTAGTGATAACATACATCAGTAAGGAGAAAATTCAAGCATAAATCTAATATGCCCCAAAGAGTATGTGTGTATACATACATACATACATACATACATACATACATACATACATACATACTTACACACACACACACATGTTGCCTGGCTTGTGGTGTGGAGATTTTTTTGTTTGAGAGTGAAAACCATCCTGGCACAGCATAGGCTAGCACCAAATTTAAAACAGAAACGACTGTGAAAGTCTGACTCACAGACGAACACAATACAGAAGCCTGATGATGGCAGATGAGATTCTGCTGAAACGTTGCTACAACTTTAAAAGCACAACTATAATGACGTGGGAAAATACCCAAACAAAGCTGAATACCATACATGTACGTACCCGCGAAAACTTTATTTATATGTGTGTGTGTGTGTGTGTGTGTGTGTGTGTGTGTGTGTGTGTGTGTGTGTGTTTTAATAGATTTTCACGGGTACAGGTATGAATGTGTTGGCCTGTTCGGGTCTTTTCCTGTGTAAGATTGAGAGTATCTTGGTGACATTTCGATGAGGTCCCACTCGCCATCTTCAAACTGGTGCTTTTGGCTTTGTGCTTGTGCGAGCAAAGCATGATTGGAACTGTCGTCTCTCTATAAATACTGGTGGGGAGGTGTGGTGTGCTGGCTCTGTTGTAAGCGGGCTGGTTGGCTCTGTTGTAAGTGGGCTGGTTGGCTAATAAATGCACGCATCGCAGAACACAAGAACGCAGTCAGAAAAGAAGAAAATACTTCCTCCCTTTTCCAGCACCTTAAAGCCACAGGACATGAAATTAATTTTGAGGGAACCAAATTAATCTCCAATACTGAACACTTCAACAAGAGAATAATCAGGGAAGCCATTGAAATAGAGAAACACCCCCATAACATGAATAAACAGGATGATACCTCCTGTTTACCAGACATCTGGAAACTAGCCCTTATCAACAAACGAGTCCCAGACACGAAAACCAACACCGGACCCAAAACAACACATGACGCCACCACCAATCTCCCTCACCAGACTCAAACCCAAACCCATCCCATAGACGAAAGGCAACCACTGTCCAGAAACCAGACCACGTCTGCATCACCAGCTGCCACACACTCCAACCCCCAAACTAAGCAAACTGACACATGCCATGAACACACAGCCAGACCTCAAACTCGGAGCCAAACCAAAACCCCAAACATTACATCACAGCCATCCACTCAGGATATCACATCATGGAACTCAAAAGGTTACACCACAAAACCTCAGGATGTTACCACACAGCCAACGACCCAGGAGATTACAGCACAAGACCCAAGAGGTCACAACAATAGAACTCAGAAGGTGATCCCACAGCCCATTACCCAGGTCGTTACAACACAGGAGGCTGATAGATACACAGCCAGTACCTCAGCCACACAGGTTCTTATGAAAAAGCCAACCCATCTGCAAACACCAACTCCATCAACCAATCAAGAAATAACAACACTCAACCAGCCCGCTTACAACAGAGCCAGCACACCACACCTCCCCACCAGTATTTATAGAGAGACGACAGCTCCGATCACTCTTTGCTTGCACAAGCACGAAGGTGAAAGCACCAGCCTGAAGATGGTGAGTGGGACTACGTTGAAACGTCACCAAGATATTCTCAATCTTACACAGGAAAAGACACGAACACGCCAAGACCTGCATACACACACACGCTTGTCATCTAATGTAGGTCTTGGCAAAAGCCAAACTTTCAAGATAGGCTGGGTCAGGAGATAATCTACAAGATAACACTTGAGCTCTACTTTATTGAAGT
Source organism: Notechis scutatus (assembly GCF_049901735.1). Lineage (NCBI taxonomy): Eukaryota > Metazoa > Chordata > Lepidosauria > Squamata > Elapidae > Notechis > Notechis scutatus. Next base: position 151,379,407 of record NC_142012.1, read on the forward strand.
AGGCTACATAGGGAGTCCTCAACTTACAACCACAATTGGGATTGGAAATTCTGTCTCTGAGTAAGACAGTTGTTAAGTGAGTCACTTCTGATTTTACAACCTTCTTTGTTCTGGTTGTCAAGTGAATCACCCTAGTTGATAAGTAAATCACACAGTCATTAAGTGAATCGGCCTACCCCCATTGACTTTGCTTTTCAGAAGACAGCCAGGAAAGTCTCAAGTAGAGATGACATGATCCCAAAAGACTGCAACTATCATAATTACATGCAATTTGCAAAGTGCCCAGTTTTGATCACGTGACCATAGGGATGTTGTAACATTTGTAAGTGTGAGGACCGATTTTTCAGTGTAATCATAACTTCAAAAGTTACTAAAAGAACAATTATGTTGCTAAATGAACATGTTTGTAAACTGAGGACTACCTGTATAGTGAATAAATCTTGAAAGTATGACTCACTTTATCCTTCCCTTCCTCTTAGGAAAAGTTGAGGTCTCTTTCTAATGCCTTCTTCCATTCCTGGAATTTATTCATGTTTTGCTTCTAGTCTCTAAATACATTCTCATCTCTATAGTTCTCTACAGCAGTATATCTCAACCTTGGCAACTTTAGGATATGTAGACTTCAAGTCCCAGAATACTATAGCCATTGTTCTTTAGGTCTAGAACAGGGGTCTGCAACCTGCAGCTCTGGAGCCACATACGGCTCTTTTGGCTCTCTCCCCATCATTCCTCCTGAGAAGGTAAGGAAGATGGCAGGGGATGGCAGAGCAGGAGGTGACTGGGTGGGAGTGATTGACGTTGAGTTGGCCACAACCACCCAATCACATCGGTTGTTAAATTATTGGCTCACAGTGTTTTCTTTTCTGTGGGAAACGGGTCCAAATGGCTCTTTGAGTGTTTAAGGTTGCAGACCCCTGGTCTAGAAGAAGAGGTCAGAACATATCAAGAACATGGAATTCATAAGTGAATCTTCATTTGCATTCTCATTTGTTAATTCTATATCTTAATACAATGTCTAAAACAAACATTACAGTGCAATAAAAAAGCAAGTAAAATTAAAAGACATTAAAACAAAGATTTCACCAGAGTGGCCCAAGCTGTAGACTGAAAGAGCTTTAAAAGAAATTGGTAAATTAAAAAGTCTTCTGAATATCAGAAGATGGGTCTTCTCGAAAAGGTACACATGGACGAATATGTTATTTTTGGGAATCTGATTGCAAACTGCTCAGGATTGTAGCTATAACAAGTTTACACTGGTCTAGAACTAGGCCAAAGTTGGGAAATGAATGTAAAGATTGCTCAGAAAATTTAATGATGTTGCTAAACAGTTTAGAGTCATCCGCAGACAAAGTTTGGTTTGAAACTGATTTGAACCTGGTTTCTGGGCAGAATTACTTTTGTTAATTTTTTCTATAACCTGCTTTTTTGGGCTACTTGCATAAATATAATAATATTTTAGTTTGTGCAAATATCCAGAAAATAAAGTTATTAATATTTAGGTATGGAATTACATTTATTAAATATGTATCTTCTAAATTAAATTAATTAAAATTATTTTCATTAAAATGAAATTTTAATTTTAAAATGTCTTTTTCCGGTCTACTAGCAAATGACCAACACAAGGGACAATTGTCTTGTCTGAGTATCTTTTCTGGAAAGGATAGGATGTCTGCTGGGTTTGTTTTTTGTTTTTGTTTTTAATCTGTGTGGTAAAGTTGAGGAGGGGGACATCCCCTAGAATTTGGCACTCTGGATCTGTGCTGGGAATTTTGACCACAATGGCACTCCTAACCAGGAAAAAAAGGTGACTGGAATTTCCCCAGTCATTTCCCCATATTTTCCCCATATTTTCAGGTATGTGTTTGATATAAATAGGAAGGGTCAACAAGTGGTGACTTGGTAACTACTGTAGAGAGGTAAGAACATAACTTAAAGCATAGAACAAGAGTTAGGCCAATAAAATCAAGCTGGCATTTAAGCTGTTTGGAATGTAGGAATATAATACTACTACTACTAACAACAATAACAACAACAACCATAACCATAACCATAATCATAATCTGCTCGCATAATCCACCGATACATCATGCAGTCCTAAATACTTGGGAAGTGTTCAACTAATGATTTGCGATATGAAACCCAGCTTAGTTATCTCGTTTGCTGTGTACACTGTCATTTTTTGTGTCAAATGATGATGATGATGATGATGATGATGATGATGATGATGATGATGATGATGATGATGATAAGATTTTTAAACCACACCTAAAATTTCAAAATGCCTTGTAATGACATAGCAATATCCCTTGGACATATTGTTAGATAAACTCCCATTCAAAATAGCATTTTGCTATTTAGACAATGTGTCTGGTTTGTATCTTCATTGTATATTTACCCACCCCAAGCCAATGCAAACATTATTGTTAAGTTCTGAGTCATGTTCGAAGCACTTGCCTAAGCATGCTTAAACACTTAAGCCTGATTCTTTTCATACAGCTGGGCTGGAAGTTTTTCTTTCTTTCTCTCTCTCTCTCTCTCTCTTTTCCTCCCTCCCTTCTCTTTCTTTCTTTTCTTTTTTCTTTCCTTCCTTCCCTTTCTTTTTTCTCCCCTTCCCTCTCTCCCTCCCTCCCTTCTTTCGGTTTGTTTCCTTCCTTCCTTCCTTCCTTCCTTCCTTCCTTCCTTCCTTCCTTCCTTCCTTCTCTCTCTCTCTCCCCCTTCCTCCCTTCTCTTTCTTTCTTTTCTTTCCTTCCTTCCCTTTCCTTTCTTTCTTTCTTTCTTTCTTTCTTTCTTTCTTTCTTTCTTTCTTTCTTTCTTTCTTTCTTTCTTTCTTTCTTTCTTTCTTTCTTTCTTTCTTTCTTTCTTTCTTTCTTTCTTTCTTTCTTCTTTCTTTCCTTTCCTCTCTCTCTCTCTCTCTCTCTCTCTCTCTCTCTCTCTCTCTCTCTCTCATACACACACACACACACACACACACACACACATGCTCACATAAAACTAGGTTGAGGATTAAAGGATAAGCATTGGACATAACAGCAAGTGCTGAATCTAGAGCCCTGAGAAAGTTCTGCCTGGCTTCCTAATGCTGTAGCAGCCCTACAGGTGAGACAAATGGCCCCCTGTAGCCATCAGGCAAGTCTTGAGTGATACCTCCAACAAAACCCAGTGTCTTGAAATCACTGGTCCTTGAAATTAACATCCCAAAGGGGAGGGGAAAACACTATTTTCCCCCTTTCTATTTTTCCAACAATAGCAAGCCTTCTTCTTCTTCAACACAAGGGAAAATGACAGACAGGGTATAAAGAAAGAAGGAACAGGGTGCTCTGGGGAGAAAATGTTTATTTTCATCTATGTGGACCTACCAGTGCCAGCCCATGCTGCCATTTTTAAAAGGCACATTCCACACAAGTTAATTTTTATACACTGGCACACTTGCAAGACTAATCTGACAAATGTCCAGGAGGTGAGTCACTTTTTTGCAGTCCATGGTAGTTTTTAAACTTTCATCCCCGACATAAAAGTCAAATATAGATAGATGCTAGAGAAAGGAAAATAAAATGTAAGTGGTGAAAATATGAGAATGGAAGTATAGCTGAGTTAAAAATCTATCTGGATTTTTCACTTTGCTTTCTAAATGAGTGACGGACAGTGGTAGAATTATAAGAAGACTCTGAATTTACTGGCCTTATAAGAGGGTTCTTTGGGTGATTGTGTAAATTGACTAGTTCCAAAACTTGGGAGCTGATCTGTGTGATGGGTACACATTTTGTGGGAGAGATCCCTGTGTCTGAATTTGATAGCACCATTCATTTCAATCTGCTTCCATGTCTTAGTAGCACAAGATCACAGTAGGGATATCAAAACAAAAGCATCCCAACCTTCACTGTGTTCTGACATTCCATTTATCTAAATCAAGTCAACACAACATAGTGTTGTCTACATGCATTAGGACCCCTCTGAAAATTTCCATCCAGGGTATATATATCTGAATTTGAGTGTAATTAAAGCAATGTTAGATTAATATCATGACTTTCTTCAGCAACAACCACCTTATGAGGTGTGTTTGCCTAAGAGGGTGATTGTCCCTAAGTTACCCAGAGATCTTTCATGAGAGTGAACTTAAATTTGGGTCACCTTAATTAAACATCTTAACCATGCATGGTTCATTCCTTTTAAGCATTTGACTATTCTTTCTTTCTTCTTAAAAGGTCCTAGAAGCTTTTGTTTTATTTTGTAATCATTCTTGAAATCAACCATTATGTGTGCTTTAACCTCAAAGCTTCAACAAAGATAAAACAATCTGAACCCCACAGTTATGTTGGGCATGAACTATTTAAACTCTTATTATTCTCTTGGAAATTATACATGAAATTACACACATACAAAGTCACACAGAGACATACTTATGTTTAACAAACTGAGTTCATACCCTCTTGCAACAATAAAGCAACAATAAAGGCACTTCAGATTTATTTTGAATTGTGAACAAGGCAGGACATTTGATCATGTTTGATAGATGTGTAGCAAAGCTAGAAAATTTTGAATTCAAATGCACACAGTACTTCAGAAGATTTAATGGTTTGTTTAATGGTTTTTATTTGGATTGATTTATGGACAGATACTTTAAAAACTGTTATAGAATTTAATTTTTTTTACCTGATAGCTGTAGAAAGATTATTGTATGCCCCAAAATTGAAAAAAAAAATGGCATTATCCACAATGGAAGAATGGTTGGTGAAATTAATGGAACTTGTTGAGACAGCTACGTAGACTTTTTTATCAGAGAAAAGACAAATCTACATTTATTGCTGACTGAAAACCCCTTATGGATTTTTGTGTGAAACAAAAAATAAACTTATGATTTATGGTTTGATGATTAGAGAGATGATTAGATTATAGAAAGAAGAGAGTCATATTGTAACCAGAAAATAAGATGTAAATTTATAGTTCTACTTATAACTGCTGTAAAGATTTTGTACCTTTTGTCTTTCTATTTTTTTCTTGCAGTTTCAGTTTTCTCTTATATTTCTTTTTCTTTTCTTATGTATTGGTTTTTATTTTCCTTTTTTTAAAAAAAAAAAGATGTTTATATATAATTTAGAGAGTAAGAGAGATCCAGTTTCGTCTAGTGGTTAAGGCATCAGGTTAGAATGCAGAAGATTGTGAGTTCAAGTCCCACTTTAGCCATGAAGGCTAATTGGGTAACTTTGGGCCAGTCACACTCTCTCAACTAAATTCAGCTCACTGAGTTGTTGTTGCTGGGAAATTAGGAGGAAGAAGGTGTGTTGGATATGCTAGCTACCTTAGTTGTAAAAATTTTGGTGGGATACAAATACACATACACACATGCGCATAAATATATATGAGTAAAAATGTATATCACTCTGCTAAACAAATAAGTCCCTCAACACTGTCAAACTATTTACTAAGTCTCAATTACTATTACTATTAATCCTCCTTTATTTTCACCCATCTCCTCTCACTTATGACTGTATGACTGTAACCTTGTTGCTTGTATCCTAACGATTTTTATTGACTGTTTCCTAGTACGATTTGATTGCCTATTGTACCCTATGACTATTATTAAGAGTTGTAACATATGATTCTTGACTCTTGACAAATGTATCTTTTCTTTTATGTACACTGAAAGCATATGCACCAAGACAAATTTCTTGTGTGTCCAATCACACTTGGCCAATAAAGAATTCTATTCTATTCTATTCTATTCTATTCTATTCTATTCTATTCTATTCTATTCTATCCTATCCTATCCTATCCCATCCCATCCCATCCCATCCCACTCCACTCCACTCCACTCCACTCCACTCTACTCTACTCTACTCTATTCTATTCTATTCTATTCTATTCTATAAGAGATTGCTATAATACCGGTAAGGTATTATACCTTATCTACTTGTAGGGATTCCCAATATTATCCTTAAAATCACATAGAAGGAGGACAAACAGAAAGGCTTATACCTGCTATTAACTGGGTTGACAATACTGAAGGGTCTAATGCCCAGAGGAAAAATATCAAGTGATGAATAATGTGAAAAATTACTGCCATTCAAAATAGACAGTTTTGAAGGAGGTAGACAAATAGTGTGATTTGATGGACTGCATCTTCCTCTGTCCCTATCATACATTAAAGCAATTCTGCACAGAAGGCTACAGAAGGAGAAAGAAACATACCAGGAAGACAAATCCAGAGATGGAAGAATTAGGATTTGGGAAAGAAAGTTGGGGGGGGGGGAAGTGGTCCAGAAGAAGAGTACAATAAGCAAAAACTTTATAAGGTCAGGAAGAAAACTGAGACAAATGCAGGCAGGAACTTTAGAGGTAATGAAGGCCAAAAGACATATATTTATTTAAAATAACTAGCCAGGAATAGTCTCTGGCAAGAAGTAATGTTCATTACAATAAAAGATATTTTAAAGTTATTTTAAACGCCATGAATTGTAGACACTATGTACTAAGTGCATAGACTCAATACTCCTCAGGAAGGATGAGATTTTATTTTAACTTTCCTCCCCCCTGTATTACATCCTCTTGCAGAGTCAAAAATAAACCAAGTTATTTCTCAAAAATATTCTCTTTCTTGGGACAAGCACATCTTTCCAGCTCAAACTCAAAGCCAAGATAAATTTAAGGTCACCCTTAAGAATGGGAGGCTGGCAGTACAAATATAGACATGCCATTCTTCTGACATGCCCAGGAAGAAATTCCAAGCCAAGAGAGTCATTTGATTCTCTAGAAGAAGAAGAAGACATTCTATTACGGTGAACATCAATCTGTATCTTTGGCTCACTGTTGCTGGATTCATCATCAGTTCAAAAGTACCGGACTTCTAGAGAGCTGCCTTCATTTCAGAGCAAAGTATTCTAGCCAAGCCACCATTCAGAATCTCAGAATCGGTCAGATTTTTGTGGAAGTTGAGGTGCTTGCATAACAAATCTGTCCATGACAATGTTTTTGTCAAGCTTTAGGAAATTCCCTGTTTGGTCCATCTAGCTCTGAACTGTCCACATTTTGTTTAGGCAGGTTTGTCCTCACTGCGGGGGCAAATATTTTGTTCATTCTATGTCTTTTTCTTTGTAAATCTTGTCAGCCCTTCATTGGGGTGACTTATGAGTCACAGAATGTAAGTCATAGAATCTTAACACCTGCATTCTAGCCTATCTTTATAAATAAAAGCAGATAATCATGTGACTGTAATTCAACAGACAGTGATAGAATCTTGATGTAGTCTAAAGTTATTCCCTCCCCCCCCCAAAAAAAAATAACCTTAGTTACCACATGACTTTGCAAGCTTACTTGTCGATTCCAGGAACTTTTTGCTGTAAAGCCTCCTAAACTTTTTTGAAATTCTCCTAGAATTTCCCATATAATTGATTAACTTTACTACTGAACTACCTCTGTACTTTTCCCATACTATGAATGGCATACATGACTAGCATGTTAGTTCTAAGGTAGAAGACAGCCCTCTTCCACAATAACAATTTTTGGAGTTTTGAAGAACTGAGATGAAAAGCAGTTAATCATGCAGCAATATTCCTTGCCATCTAAAATGATTGGACTGTACAGAGTTTGAAAATTCTAATATCAGCTTTGTCTCTTTTTTTCTCTTGCATATTTTAGTCCCCTTGTCTGAAGCATGAGGTCAACTGTGAAAGGAAAGCAGGCATTTTACTTCATGGCTTAAGACTACGAACACCTGACAGCTAGCAATTTTCATTTGAAAAGGAGGAGGTCCTATTCCACAACACTGAGAAAATGCAATCCTTTTTTTCGCCCAGCATCCCAACTTCTATTCAGTGCAAAGTGCAAGGATGATGTGACATGACTATCACTGCTTACAAGTGATAATTCATACTTTATTATGCTGCTATTATTTGTTTTGCAGTAAATGTAAACTATCCCAATCGCAAAAGACACTTGAATGATACACCCCCTCCCCAACAAAACCATCTCCATTACGATCCTTATTTAAATTCAAATCATTAATAAAAACAAAAAATGTCCACAAAAAAGCAAAGCTAGAAAGCCACAGTATTCCCTCTTCAGTTCCAGTGGCATACCACTTCCAAAGCTGCTGTCAAGAAAATTGCATGGATTGTCCATGTAGTTATCAGAAGTTTGACTCAAAGGCACCACACACACACACACACACACACAGAGAGAGAGAGAGAGAGAGAGAGAGAGAGAGAGAGAGAGAGAAATGAAACCCAAGACAGGCACCTACCATCTGTCAGCTGGGAATGAAAGCACGTTGCAATAAAATAATTTGATTTATTTACAGAATTGCGGCAAGGTGGGGACTGCATATATTATTGGGGGAATGTTTCAAATCCCATATCAGTCAAGTCACTCCATGCACCTGATAGAGTGAGCTGCAGCTCACAAAAGCTTATGCCTTAAATAAAATTATTAGTCTCCAAAGGTGTTACCAAGCTCTTTTTGAATTCTGGAAGGGGGGAGCATTCTATCAGTTGGGGGCTAAATAGAGAGAATGGATGCCGCTCACCCACACCCCTTGAATTTCTCTATGTTAAAAATTTTAAATGGCCTAAGGTTTGGTGGTCTGAGAAATACTGAAATCAATACAAATATTTGTAGCTTCAGGGTTGAAATGAGGGGTCCCTGATGCTCTCTGAGTTTGGTTGTTTTCTTGCATATGTTTCATTACCCAAACTTGGTAATGTCGTCAGTGCACCGATGCAGAAGTGGTATTCGGCAGATTCTGGCCAGTTCTGGAGAACCGGTAGCGGAAATTTTGAGTAGTTCAGAAATACCACCTCTGACTGCAGATTTTACAGTATCCTTCCCCTGCCATGCCCACCAAGCCATGCCCACAGAACCAGTAGTAAAAAAAAAAAATGAATCCCACCACTGCACTGATGACGTTACGTAGTTTGGGTAATGAAACATCTGCAAGAAAACAACCAAACTCAGAGAACACCAAAGACATTGAAATGAATGAGGATTAAAAACATGATCTGATAGATCAGGAGTGGGCAACTATGGCGCCTTTATGACCTGTGGACTTCAATTCCCAGAATTTCTGAGCCAGCCATGCTGACTCAGGAATTCTGGGAGTTGAAGTCCACAGGTAATAAAGAGGACATAATTGCCCACCCCTGTGATAGATCCATTATAGTCCCATTAAATTAATCTGGGCCAAATTCTAAACAGGCTGCACATCATTCTTCTTTCCTCGCAATTTTCTTATTCCAAGACAGAAAAAATAGGAAAAACCCTAAGTAACCCCTCCACTCTGTTCCAATGTTATCTCTCTGCTATCTAAAATATTCTGTTCCTATTATGAGAGTAAATGAATGAACCAACAGAGAACTCACATTCTGCATTCTCTCACAACTGCTCAATATACTGAGGTCATTATATATCATGAGTTCAGGTTTGTTTTGTCTTGCTTTAAGCAAGATATGAGTTTTGAAAAATTATATTCTTCCCAACTTTGTGTATATTATGGTTTTGGATTTGTTTTTGATTTTTTTGCTGACCCACTCTACCAGATTTCATGAATGAGTTTCCTGATTCAGATGTCATGAGAATCATGTTAAGAAATTTTCAGGTTATCAGAAACCTTATTCTCTAAACTAATGTTTCTAAAAATGTGGTCTGAAGACCATGGGGTTCCTGCAACACTTCCTCAGAGGTCTGTGAAATCAAAGTTGTTGTGGTTTATTTTTTTTGCCAGATTATGAAGATATTTGCAAAATTTTAAAATAATGTCACTCTTATTTTCTGTTGTTAAAAATAGTTTTTTCATGAAAGATATTTAAGTTAATGTTTAATGTATTTAACATTGTTATTATTCTGTAAGTAAACATTCTATGGATGGATCAATTTTAATTTTTAATATGATAAATATTGATAAATATAAGCCATACAAATAAAAGTTCTTTTGGAGTCCTCTGTAATTTTTAAAAGTGGGAAGGGTGCTAAATATTTATCAAATCCTGCTCTAGTGTACCCTTAAGTATTGTTAGGCTGCCAAATCCCAAAAATAGGATTTTTACTCCTACATTTCCAGAAAAAGCTTCCAAAGGAAACAAGTTTAGCCCTGTCCTTGTGTGCTGTTAGGAGCAAAATACTTGTTATTCTTGTATGAAATGTATGTCTCTCACTGCTATTGCAATATTGTTTTCCTTCCTCCAAATATTTTTATTTAATTATTTCATTTGATTATCTCACGCTATTATTCTGATCTTTGTTTCATGAAAGTGATGCATGGTTTTGCAGGCTCTGATAAATTTGCCTATGTAGGGAGGCCAATTCTAAAAGAAAGCTTAAATATATGAATTATAGATGTATTATAGAGAGCCGGTTTGGTCTAGAGCCGTGATGGCGAACCTATGGAACATGTGCCAGAAGTGGCATGCAGAGCCACCTCTCTGGGCACATCAGCCATCGTGGTTGCCCATTGCTCTTCTGCATGGTGGTGCAGGGGTGGGATTCAATTTTTTTAACAACCGGTTTTTGGCCGTGGCTTAGTTGGTGGGCATGGCTTGGTGGTCATGTGACTGGGTGGGTGTAGATTGGTGGTCATGTTATTGGCTGTGTGTGGTCAACTCAATATCACTCACATTGAGGCACGCATCTCCTCACCTGGCCTCTCATGACTGTGGAGATGCTGCAATAGTCGTAAGTGTGAAAAACAGTCATAAGTCACTTTTTTCAGTGCCATTGTAACTTTGAATGGTCACTCCACACAAGCAAAGTACCAGCAAAGAAGGGGAAAAAAACTTCAGAGACGTTCCTGAGACAGGAAGTCTAGTCCTGCCAAGAATGTAGTAAGGGTTAAAAGAGAGGCAGTTTCTATAAGCAACACCAGAATGTTTCCTTCCTGTCTTCCTTACAGGATTAGGCCAGTAATTTCTTCTAACAACTGGTTCTCCGAACTGCTTAGACTGTTAACAACCGGTTCTAGCGAATAGATGAAAACTGGTAGAATCCTACTCCTGATGTGGCGGACAGCTGATTTTTCACAAGTGTGGGAGTGCTGGAAACTATAACAGCTGAACTTTCAGTTTCCAGCATGCGCATGCACACTAGCCATTTGGTCTTTATGCACGCATGCACACCAGAAACCAGAAGACCGGGGAACTGCTCTTCTGGTTTCTGGGCTCCCCCACACGTGCACGTGCTCCCATTTCAGCACTCGGTGCCATAAAGGTTCACCAACAGTGGTCTAGAGGTTAAAGCACCAGGTGAGAAACCAGGAGAAAGGGAGTTCTAGTCTGCCTTAGCCATGAAAACAAACTGGGTGACCTTGCACCAGTCACTCTTCTCAGCCCAACCTACCTCACAGGGTTGTTTGGGGGGGCAGGAGAAAGAAGGTGTATTGGATATGTTTGTCACCTTGAGTTATTTATAAAAATAATAAAGGTGTGATATGTGTGTATGTGTACTGCACATAAACTATTACATCACATAGAGAAAGGGAAAGGGGCCACAGGTGGAGAAAGCTTGCTCTCAATCTAATAGACCATGGTCATATTATATTGGTATATCTTAACCTGACTAATGAATAAATCTTTCTTAAATTCTTTTAATAATTTACCTACGCAACGGGTAAAGAAAATGCTAAATAATTCATGATTATACATACATTTGACATGCAGAGATAGTCCTTACCTTGTCTACTTGTTCAGTGACCATTGAAATTTACAGTGGTGCTCAAAAAATGGAGGTCCTTGAAATTCTGGGCATTATCCCCAGTCACATAATCACAATCCAGGCTCTCAGATACCTGGTTCATAATTACAACAACAACTCACAACACAATCAGGTGATCACAATTTGCCACCTTCACCGCAAAGTCAATGGGGAAGCCAATGTGGAAAGTTGCAAGTCATTCCAGGAAGTTGCCTCCATTTTTTTCTCCCTCCTACAGCAACCCTTTACTTCCACATGGCTTCCACTGTCCCTCCCAGACTCTCCTTTGACTTCCTCTGATTTTCACCAGCATGTCCTAGCTCTCGCAGCCCTTCCTCAGCCCTCTATGCACCCTATCCCAGCCCTCTCAGGCCCTGCACTTGCCTCCCCTATACCCTCATCAACTGGCCTCCCGGAACACCTCCAGCTCCTTACTTAATACCTTTTGCCATTTAATAACCCACACCCCTTGGACTGCCTGGGATTGCCAAATCTAACCCATACGGTCGCTTAATTGGCCAATGTGGACCAAATCACTTGATGAGGACAATTCTTTGTAACCAGACGACTACCTGTTTTTCTGAACTAATATTCATAGTTACCATTCATATCTGTTTTATAATGCATAAGTCAGATAGACTTTGACATTATAAATCATAAATTTATCTTGCAATGTTAACAAAATAGGAATAACACCTTACGTTCATATGTAAAACCATCAAGGCAATAATAACATCCATGTCTATTCAAAAGTAAGTACCTCACAGTTTGATGAGATTTATTCCCAAGAAACTATGCCTAGGCTGGAAAGCTAAGCTCCCATTTCATTTTTAAAGTGACTTGAAATCACAGGGAATGTTCAATGTATAGAAAGGGCTAATTATTAGATAAAATTCATAATGAGCTTTATTTTGTAATAAGTAGGTGCCTGCGAGGCCTGTGTGACCGAAGGACTGGGGGAGGAGGAGAGAGAGAGAGAGAAAGAGAGAAATCCCTCTGAGATCAGGCAACTATATTTATCCTGATTGTGTTTGGGATTTTAACACATTTTTTGCAGGCTGACAAATGGCCTATTAATTATCTAATGTTGTCTGACAATAACAGCTTGATAAAGATGTATGTTTTTGAATTGCAGACTGAAAACAGCGGAGGAAGAGCCCACCAGGTCTTTGCTTCGTCAGACTGGGCTCGGTGCCACAAAAGGCAGTGAGATAAAACAATATCACCTGCCACGCGGCCTTCAGGGATAAAATATGTCTTGGCATTAAGGATGTTTTCAGAAAACGGCTCTGCACTATCTGATTAAGAAAAGGAGGAGTACGGCTTTACTAAATTGGGGTTAAGGCATAATCAATATCATATATGGACTCTCTGGCCTATTCTGCATAAATGAAGGCACTTCATAATATCAAGGACTCTATAATGCAGAAGCAGCAGATGGTAGGATTCAAACGTTCTCTCCCCCATTCATATATTATTATTTATTATTATGGTTGGTCTCATAGTCAGCCAAATTTTGGACTGGATCTGGCATGTTTGTCCATCTATCAAGTCCTTCCCTAGGACCTAAGATGGGCAATTGTTGTTGTTTGATGGTGTTAAATATATTGTTGCAGGGTGAAAGCTATTCCAAGTAAAACTGCCCTTTTCAATTGACTGATAGTAATTTTTGTCAATGCTGAAGGTATTCAAGTGGTGCTCCAGTTGTTTTGGGATTGCCTAATACTATAGGTACTATGTTTGCTTTCTTTTGCCACAGTCATTCTACTTCTACTTGCAGGTCTTTGTATTTTATGATTTTCTCTCTTCTGTTCTGCTGGTTTTGTCTACTACACATCCATTACCCAGACTTTTCGTCTTTCTTATCAACAATTGTTAACTCTAGTGTGTTATATATCAGGTGTTTGCCTATACTGTTGGCCGGATAAGTGCTTGTCTGTATAGTTGGTTGCACAGTCCACCAAATGTTTAGACTGGATCTAGCACATTTATTCACCAATCAAGTCCTTCCCACGAATAAGCATATATTGTTGTTTAATGTTGTTAAGGGGGTTAAGTTACAGGATGTAAGCTATTCCAAGTAAAGCTGATTTTTTAGTAAGGTTATTGTTATTGCATTCACAAAATATAAAAAATATAAAATCATAACTATCAACCCTCTAGCTGGTGTTGAGTTCCTTCCAAGAATCTAGGATGTTGTAATGTATCGGCATATTATATATGTGGATTCAAGCAGGGTCCTTTTATAATTGACAGCTGAAAATTTTGTCAATGTGCAATTATTATTATGGTATGTTGCGCAGTCAGCCAGATGTTCAGACTGGATTTGGCATTTTTATCCACCTATCGAGTCCTTGTTGTTTGATGGTGTTAAAGGTATGGTCTCAGGATGTATTATTATTATTACTATTATTAACCTTCTAAGCTGTTTGGCAGCTGCTCCTGAGTTCCTAAATCATTTCCCAGTGCCAGATGATTTTTTATGATTGTTTGATGTTTTATCCTTCCATTTCAGTTAATGAGATAGGATCCCCCAATGGTCATAATTCAGACCTGTCAGAAGTAAAAAGCTTATGGCAAGATGGCCTGGTGGTAAATAAGGTTGAAAGCAGAGTTGAGTTTAAAAATCTTATCCAAGACACTGCTTGGACACCCTTTGAGCCTCTCTTTTAATTTATTCATCAGTTATAAATTATTTCTATCCTTTTATCTTACCAGGGTCATTTTATCAATCAATTATATTTCAAAGATTCAGCTACACATTTACTTAACAACAAACCTAATATACCTGAAACTGATTCAACAGACATCATCTACAGAATAAAAGCATGAAATATAACTCCACAAATCTTTATCCAATAAATTCAATTTTTTTTCTTCTTTCTGTCCCCTGCCCTCCCTTTCCACGGTCTTGTCTTTTTGTTTTTTATATGGATGATCTTTTTCTTTCAATTTCTTTTTAATATACATGATAGCTCACTTTTAAGTTAGGAGCACCAGGAAATATAGCATTCTGTCCTCAGCTTCCACAGGTCTCCCAGCCTCTGGGGCAACATCATAAACACTGCCCGATATTTCCCACTATGTTACAGATCTTATTTAAAGAAATGCTACCAGGAAAGCAAGAAAGGGATGGTAAGTCATAGTGGTATCCATGGGGTTGATCATTCAAAATCTGCAAGAGAGGAAACAGACCAATGTGATGTAAGGCTCGACTCTGGGAGTCCCAGCCACTGGCTCCCCTCTCCTCCCTGCTGGACTGCAGTGGGGCGAGAGCTGGTCTGCCACCCTGTTTGTGTTTCAGTTTGAGGGGGGCGCTGGGCCTGTGTACAGGTTGCTCTAGAAGGGAGGCTGCCTTGAACTCCAAAGCCTTGTGTAGTCTTTTTTTCCTATTTTCTTTGAATGTGCAAAATTTGGATTTACTAAGGGGGCAGAGCGTGCATCACAATGCTCCTTCTTGCTAATTGTAAACCTGCACACTCCTAGCGTGCTGGTAGTGCAATAACAAACAAGTTTTTTTTCTTATAACATGTATCTGAGAACCTTAAACCCTTTAATTATAACAGTATAGAATTTAATATTAAATTATAATAATAAAAATAAAGAAACCAATAAACAGTAAACATGAAAACCACAACACAATTAGAAATGTTTCTATGGCACAAAACTGTGTCCAATCGGTTGTAGACAATAATCATCTGGACGTCCATTGGGTGTGGTAAAAAAAGATCAGGATGACAAACATAGCAATGTGATTGAAGCATGTAACATGCATAAAAACAAGCAAATGTTGCCATCTTGATTTTTTTGATCATGTACTGCAGACATCCCAGAATCAAAGCCTGGTGATTCTGTCTTAAAATGGGAGGACATAACTCAGTATCTGGTTTGGATATAGATAATTCCAAGGTTCTGGTCCCAGGTTCTTCATCAAGGTAGTCCTGAAGAGAAAAACATCACTGCTTGAGGAAGTATTATATTGCCGCTGCCCATTAATATAGATAATACAGATATCAGGGCCACAGATCACTATTGGCTACCCTCAATTATAGCATATCTTATATGATGGCATTCTTGATACTCTCCGAACTTGGTTGTTTGCTTACAGATGTTTATTTACTCAATAAATAAATTTAGCTACTCAGCCAGGTAAGATCATCAGTGTGGGGTTTGTTGCTCATTTATAAAAATAAGCAGCCAGTTTCCCAGGCAGTTTTGATGGGGGTGTAGTTTCCCCCTTGGTAGTTTTTTAATCAGGGTATTGTTTTCTACCTGATTGTTTGTCTGAGTATCATTCCAGCTTCTCTGAAGATGGGCTGCTGGAGAGGATGTGTTGCAGTCTTTTTGTTTCCTTCTTAAGTTTTTTATTGTCTCTTTTGAATGAACTGTATAGGATTTATTTCTATGTATCTTTTGATGGCTCACTTGTCTGAATGCCAAGCTTCCTTTCTTTTATTCCTAAAAATGGCTCATAAACTCTTTAAAGAGATTTCTTTCATTTCACATTGGAACTATCCTTCTATTCTCCTGCATTTTACTCATGTCTAGATTTTATGTACAGGTTTGCCAAGCAAATCATAGTCACTGTGAGATGCTCTGTTCTGGTGATGGTTTAATTTATGTCAACCTTTACTTGGAATTAAATGCATAAGATACTTAGGCACTGTTTTGAATGCCTCAAGATATTAAATGCAATTTTATAATTAAAGGGCTTATATATCACTTACTCTGCCAGCAAAGAGAATAATTTGTCATGTGCTTAAAGGAAGCTGTTCAACAAATGACCTTTATGAGCAAGGAAAGGTTTGAAACATTTGAAACAAACTGTTGGGTTGTTGTTTTAAAACAAAACCTTCTCATAACCAGATTTCTTTTTTGCATTTTTATGTCAAGAAGAATAAATCCTTCTCTCCTGAATTTGTATTATCTTTTGGTGTGCGGGATGACTTATAGTCAACAACCCTAAGGCACAGAAAACAAATAAGAGCACAGCAGAGGTGCATTCAGGAGGTACTGACCAGTTCTGGAGAACCGGTAGCAGAAATTTTGAGTAGTTCGGAGAACTGGCAAATACCACCTCTGACTGGAGATTTTACAGTATCCTTCCCCTGCCACGCGCACTATTTACATCAATCTTTTCCAATACTGTGCTGTTCTCCATATTTGTTGACATACAGCTGTTAACACTTCAACAGCTTCTTCTCCTGCATATAATAAACAATTTAATAGGTATTTCACCTGTGCCTAGCATTCCCTTATTTAACAGCTTTCTAGTGGAGTCAGTTTCTAAATACATTCAGTCATTTCTATGATTAGCCCTGGGTATTTTTCTCTTAGCTGCATTTCTCTGATTTCCCTGATCTTATTAAAGCATCTCTTATTTTCCTTGTTTATTTCCTTCCACTTGCTGACATATATTTATTGACATTCTTGATTGAAATATCTTTCTATACCCTTTCTCGTTTGTTGGTAGAAGTCTGCATTAGGTCATCATACACACTTCTTATTGCCTAAGGCTTTAATCCTTCATCTTTTTTTTGCTCTCATGTCAGTATGTTCTGAAAGGTACTTCAATCTTACAATTTCTTTGAAATTTTAGAAACATTTTGAGGGTTTGGTTTTGGTTTTAATAAGGTCTCTTATGGTGTCCCTTGGTTCCTCGGGTCCTCTTTTACATAAGATAAGGATCTATTGCTTATATACATCTTATATTCTGACTGTATGCCCTTCAAATAATATCCTGCTGGCATAAGTACTCTATTGAATTTCATTGAAATATCTGGCTTTAGAAAGATGATAGCTGATACCAAAATTGAAGTTAAATATTCCTATTTCCTGAGTGGTGTTCAGGTTTTCACAGCAGCTTACCAGCAAAAGTAGTACTATACTCATAGGATTTACAAAGTCACAATTACCACATTATATAGCATTTCTCTTATGACAGTGTAAAACCAATGACATTCCTTGATTATAATGCAGTGAACAATACACTTATGGGTCTGTAAAGTCTTGCTTTTAAAAATGTAGAAAAATTATGCCCCTCTTGTTTGTTTATTTGTTTGTTTTAAAAAGATCAGACAGAGGCTCAAAACTAGGTCCTTTATTTAGGCATCTAAACCAGGTTGTGTGTCTATGTGTGCATCCCCTCTCAAATTTAGGGGACTTTTGATAACAAAGTCGACTGGGATTTGAGGGGGTTGCAGATTTATTTTTGATAAGAATTACCGAGAAGCCAGATTCAGTTCTTAAGTGATCCTATCAAAAGATCTGATTCTTAAGCTCAATGATAACTACATCAATAATAATCACCATTAATGAATTGCTGTCATTCACAATTCAATATTTTTTTTAAAAAAAAAGCCCACACCACTGAAATATCTATTCTGACAGTGGGAAGAAATTTACTTTAGATGAAGCAAAGTTCAAACACTCCCCTCCCTTCTCCCCCCTCCTCCCCGTCCCGAGGAAACAAAATTGATGATGCCACTAGTTTAATGCTAATTGATTTATTACCTGCCTAAGCAAATCCTGGCCGATGCAACGGCCAGCTTAGACTTAAAGCAAATGATTTACAAGATAATGTTTGACTCTGCGAAAGGGTAATCAGATCCAGATACAATGGATGATAGGATAATTGAGAAGAAATAAAAGAGGATAAATTGCTGTGTGCTAATGAGTTTAGAGGCCCTAATGGGAAGGACATCAGTTTTAACACTCAGGTTATGAGCTAGCAAGCGAGGGTTTTTTGTTTTTTTTTAACCTTCAGCAGCCAAAGATGTAGTGCTGAAACAAACCAAGATTGATTGGGTCCAACTCACTTAGCCATTCTTTATACTTCAGGCATCTTCCTGTAAGACCTTTTAAAACCAGGTTTTAACCAAAGCTAAGAAGCTTGGATGGTGAACTGTGCTGCAGGTGCACTCAAGTTGTTTACAGATGCTATGTCTGTTAAACTCCCAGCTTGCTCTCCTCTCGGTAAGTTGCCATACATTCCAGCTTCCTAGACATCAGATTTCAAAGCTATTACACAAGCAATACTGTCTCACCTCATGATTCATTTTTATATCTCATTCCCATTCTATCCCACATCACCTCCTAGAGCCAGAAACACTTTATGGGTCTTTTTGATTACTCCAGCCATGAGTCTAAATTTTTCAACAGAAGATTGGAGGGGGGCAGAGAGGTGAGTGTCCAGCCTTGATGTGGAAATATATTGCAAGAAAAGATGGTGCCTCCAGAAAATGAAAAAGACAGCGGAGTCCACTGTTATCAGTAAGAAATAAAGAAAATGCTTTCCTAAGAGCCAGAGACAAAATACATATAGTATGCATGTAAAGTTTCCAGCAAATAAAGTTTAATATGATGAAAGGCCTTTGAAACATAGTTCTGGGAACAGTCCTTGGACCTAAGGGTGTATCTAGAGACACATTCAAGTTACATTTCATTTCGGCCCCTTTCTTCCCTCACTGTCCTAATATTAATCATAGCTGTTTCCCACGTATATTGGCATCCTTCTTCCTACATACCTACATACTGAGAGAAAAATCTCAGTGATTGAATGAAGAAGGATGGAGGAATGGAATAGGCAAGAACAGCTGTCCTCCCCTCAGTCCCTAACATTGCTTGCCATTCAAAGTTGGCAATCTTCACTATTAAATGGACAAGAGGAGAACGAGTGTCAAGTTGAACCATTCTCCTATCCAGCCATTTAGCTTATAAAAGAAATACTGTAATTTTGGGGCTATCCATCAAGGAAGCAAGCTGCATAGATACAATCCATAGAGTGTTGTTGTCTATCTTTGAATATGTGTTGACATACTTTGTTTTGTTTTGTTTTTAAAAAGGACAATCTTAGGTTCCTTTAATCCTGTCTGAAGTTAATTTTTAGAGGAGATTGGATCAACTGTACATCAATGGGTACATAATCCATTGTTTTATTAAATAAAAAAAGAATTCTATGAGATTGGTCGATGAAAGTTTTCAAAGAATTTGAAACTCTCTTTCCACACCTGTGCCATTAAACCATCAGTGCATTATTTCCTTTAATACCAAACAGAATTGATCAAAAGTTCATCAATGGAAGCAAAAGACTATCACCACCACCATTCTACACACACAAATGTTTTAAACCTACAGCTGTTATCTCCTATAGGAGAATTGTACTTGCATATTTAGCAACATGTACTGTATATCTGAAAATTAAAACAAAATATTTTTTTTTAACCAACCAACCGATCCATTGATTTTAGTTTCTAGGGCCTACAGAACATTGATGTCCCAATCTATTTTGGCAAAGAAGATGTCAGTGAATTTAAGAGGCTGGCAAAGGATTGGAAGGAGTTGAAGCTTCTGACACCCTCTCAAGTCCCAGACGGCTACAGAGAAAGTGATATCCTGAAGTTTAGGCCTAATGGTATAATTCACAATAGTCAGTCCACAAAAGGGTGGACAAAGGAAGAAACCTTTGTTGCAAAGACCATGGTGCTGCTTGTAAACACATCAGGATTTTAAAAATTAAGATTAAAGAAAGCTAGAAAAGACCCCTTGGCTATCCCACACTTTAACCAAGAAAATGCAACTTTAGAGAGAAAATGGATTGCCCAAATGTTTCTAAAAGTGGCATTAATATACCTGAATAGTTGTTTATGTACTCTGTTTTATACTGTCCAGCAATAGTATTACCAGTTGCTTTACCAAGTAATACTATGTACATACAGAACTCATTGAAGAGATCTTCAATCATTAAGTGATGGTTGTACAGATAATGTTGTTTATTTTTAGAATTAAGTATTTACAATGCCATATCACAAATATCTATTTCTAACAAGATTCGGGGAAATCTTGAATTCATTTAAATAAACTTCCCTCTATATACCAGATGTTTGATTTGATTCAAATTTGGGGGAAGGGGCAGAGTTTTAAGTGCAGAATGTCTTCCATCAAGCCTGTCAGTTTGAACTCTCTCTGTGGTGCCACTGGAAAGAGACAAGACATAATATTTTGAGAAGTACCATGTTGAGTAGAAACGTTGACTCAATTTTATATTAGAGCTAGGCTGAAGTAAAGAAATATAAACATGGCATTTTTGCTGTTGGAGATAAGAGTCTAATCTGGAAAAGGCAGTAGTCTGGGAAGAGAAAACATGGTGGTTGGATGTATAACTGCTGCATATCAATTCATCCATTTCTTTCTACAGTGCTGAAAAGGAATAGCGATGTCAGTTATACTGTTGCATAAAACCTGGGCTTTTAATTTGAATAGGGGATATGTCCAGAAATGTTTTGAATGATAATGATTAAAGCTACTACCACAAAACCTCGTATCCGTTTTCATAGGTAAGTATTTTGAACATGGAAAGGAGAAAAAGCTCTTCAGAATAAAAAGTACGGTTTGCTTATCTTTATTTTAAAAAAAAAAACTTCAAGTCCAAAATGCATTCTAGGAGTGTGCTTATTGTTCAGGATTTATTTAGAAGCACATCTCTGGGCAATAGTGTAAGAAGTTTTGAAAATCACATATGCAATGCACATATAGAAAACACATCCAAAGACTTCACAAGTCAAAGTACTAATCTGCTCACACGTGCGTGCGCGCGCACACACACACACACACACACATACGTCTGTGTATATCTTATCTATCTATCTATCTATCTATCTATCTATCTATCTATCTATCTATCTATCTATCTATCTATTAAAGGCTTATGTGAGTTATAGATAACCTAAAAGCCAAAATTTTGATGTTTTCAAAGAGGTATATCTTACAGGGGCACAATGTATACCTCTGACCTTTAGTCATAGTGTTCCAGCATTGCTTATAATGAGGACTACCAATGAAAGTTCTATGCTGTGCTTCACTGCACTTTCTATATGAGGGCCAGCAGTAAGATAAATGAAAGACTGGTTCACTGGAGTACTTGTGGTTTGGGGGCTATTGATTTTTGGTCCACTCTCTTTAAAAGTGAGATCTAAAAAGTTGACAGAGGGTCATTAATTTCATCATATACTTGTCGTCTCATCCATAACCAATCCAAGGACTGAGTGTGCTTGTCACTCTCTGTTTGCACTTTATTTGTTTAGCTTTCCTTTTTCTTTTTCTTGATGGTTCCACTTCCTCTTTTCTCCTTTTCTTTTTTCTTTCTTTTTGTCTACTATTTTGTTTTCTTTCCCTTCATTTTTTCCCTTTCCTTTAAAACAGCGGCCTAAACACTTCTGCAAAAATTAAATCAATATGACACCAGTGCATGATTGATGTTCCGTGATAATGTCTACATTAGGTAAAGGAAAGAAGAAACCTCTGTCAGGTGCATTCCATTTGGAGAAAGGAGATAAATGGTTCTCATAAAACCTATCAATTCTAATTATCAAATCAGTTGTTTGGAATGAACAAAACTCCATCAAAAGGAATTTTATATTTTCTCTTCGTGATATTTGTTTCTATTCAAATCCACCATTCACAAACACACAAACTCCAAAACGCCAGGTTGCACTAGAACATAATTTAATATCTAGCTCCATGTATTTTGAATAAATTTTTGATCCAGTTTAAATTACAAATTTCTGCTTTAACTGTTTTAAACCGTTTCTTCGCTGAGTAAAGAGTTTCCAGAAATTGGCTGTGACCACAATATTGTTTACAAGAGGTGGTAACAGAGTTAAGATATTTATTCTCAGACAATCTCTTTGTGTTACAGATAAGATTTTTAATGCTTGAGGACAGCTACATAGAAAATCAACCAAAATTACTACTATTCCTGCCCCATCTCTTTCTGT
Source organism: Notechis scutatus (assembly GCF_049901735.1). Classification (NCBI taxonomy): domain Eukaryota; kingdom Metazoa; phylum Chordata; class Lepidosauria; order Squamata; family Elapidae; genus Notechis; species Notechis scutatus. The sequence goes on from NC_142012.1 coordinate 151,401,855, forward strand.
ACATAGTAAAATCACAGTTTATTAGATCTTAATACAATAGTTGTCATATACAATGGACTAAATTTCTGTTGCCATTTATATCATTTGTGTAGTAATGGCAAATGACGTTACCACAGAAATGTTGTAAACTACTTCAGTAATGTGTTTTTGAATTTAATGAACATTTATGAATAAAAATTTCACTGAATATAAGCAATAATTAATATTTCAGCTAATAAAATATGTAGTACATACCGATAATTTTAAAAAATGTCCTGAACAACTTAACAGAGAACTTCACTTATTTCTAAGTATAGCTGCCCAGAATCAGGCTGCATATCATACAGGACTTTATGTTTACACATATTCTATCTTGTTTAAATACATTTGCTTTGGAAATATCTGCCTCAAGATATAATTGATATGTTGTTTTGTCCACAACACAGAAAGTCAAAGAAAAATTGTGATTATATACTAAAGACAGTGACAAGAAAATCTGGTATTAAAAATATCACAGCAGAACAGTAAATCTCCAGTTTATAGGTAGAGAAATACATTTTCTACTTTAAAGTGTATTTTTATGTACCTTTGAGTGTCCAACTACCTGAACTATCAAGGGACCTCTACATGATTTAGAAGTTAATCCTTCAAATAGCTAACAACTGAACACTTTGGCTGTTTTGTGGTTTCCTACTGTTGGTTAATTTCATTTTTTGTTTCATGTGTTCAGCAATCCAGCATTCATTGTTCAAGACCCTGAGTCTCAAGCTGTTAATTCAAGTAAATTTGGTTGGGCATTTTCACACCATTTCCGTTGGCCTTCAAGTAGATAAAGCAACAATGGAAAAAGGAAATACGGATGCAGTTGAAGCCAGTTTAACACAGTTGGGGATAAAAAATTTAAAATCCTAATTCTACAATTTTATAACATTTAAGTGGTTGAGTTGTTTTTCCAGTCACTTAATATACCATTCTCTAATATTGTGTTCTGCTATCTTACACGTTAGCAGGTTAATAGTTTATTACTGGAATATATGAACAAAATAGCATGAAGTCAACTTCATGGGGTCCCGCTTGTACAAATATTCCATATTGTCCTAAAACTGATCTTACCAAGACAGGTACACAGATTCTATTCTTTTCATGCACCACAGAAATATGGGGAAGGATATCTATATATTGGCTTCAGCTAAATGCCAGGATTTCTTGAGGAAATGGCCAAAACCATGCTGTGTGAATGGCAATCCATTTCCCACTTAAACGTCTTCTAAGTTCATCTTTGTAGGGTCAATTCAGGGCATTGTGGTAAATTTAAATAGGATCCAAACTATCTGAAAGTCTTAAAATACTGTTGTTTCTCTTGTCCCATGTCCCACCAAGCATACCAGAGTCTAATGATAATTTTTAAAAAATAAATTTTTAAAAACTAGACCAATCCTATCAATTACATTGTTTATTATTGTTTATCTCTACTTCTTACATGTTTCATTGTCAGAAGCACAAATTATCAGCAGGTCTTTCTGATTTGGAATAAAAGAGAAGTTGTACATACCTGTCACTAGATTAGGTAATAATTTTGTTAAACGTGACTTTATCTTAACCAACAGGGAACTAACTTGAGATTTTACAAAACCCCAATATTTATTTTTATCTTTTTTATTGTGAAATATGTAATCTGCCTTTCTTCTTCTATAAAACCTTAAAGGCAGATTCAATTAATCTAAATTAAAATAAAATCAAGACAATTAAAGTCAGCTAAAAGTTAAAAGCTTGGGATGATGGAGTCAAAATAATGTCTTCCCTTCTCTACGTGAGCAGCATAATTTGTTTTATTTCAGAGATGCTGTTTCTGGTGACAATAATGCTATAACTTTCTTTTGCTGTAAGTCGGGTTATACAATTGGTTTTGTTGAAGAATTTGATTATTATTTAATCATTTTTAACATTTACCAGCTAGGGCCAGAATTAATCAGAGCTGATCATGTCAGATATCTCCTTTAGCAATCTGGACAAGTAATAGTCCTACAAAGAAATAACTCAATGCTCTGATTAGTAATGCTGATTAGAAGAAAGGTTAAAGTTACAGCACAAGAATTCCAATGAATATTTTACTTTCAAATAAGGCACGTAGATATAGACAATTTCTAGCAACAAAACCCTTAATATTTATTATATATATATACAGATGAACACTATACAGAAGCCTGATGATGGCAGATGAGATTCTGCCGAAACATCGCTACAACTTTAAAAGCACAACTACTATGACGTGGGAAAATACCCAAACAAAGCTGAAGGGGGCTGGAAGCTTGCTGCTTTTGCAAAGATGGAACAATGTGAATATTTTGGTAACTGCTGCTAGATCAGTGTGAAAAATAACTCTCTCAGACTCATTGAAGAAAGTGGATTTAGTTTGTCATCCTAACTAATTTAAGTTATATTGATTCCAGACTCTCTACTCTTGTCTGGCTGGGCAGAAAGGCAGGGTAGAAATTACTCTGATAAACCATAAATAAAACATAGCAACACCACCAAGGAGGAACTAGTGGAATACTGCACTTTCAACATTTTCCAAACCCATTTTTTTCTAAGCACTGACTATTAAATTTGCCTTGAATTTTATTTTATGAAAAAATCAGTGTCATCGTAAATTATGGAATTCCTCACTGTTCTATTTTGGTCAATTATTTATTGTCTTGCAAGTTTATTTTCTTTTTCAATTTATCTAGATTAAACAACCATGTATAATTTTAACACAAATCTGAGAAAATAATATAATCCTCAGAAAGCTTTGTCTTACTGGATCTCTTTAATTTTACTAAAGTTTCTTAAATATTATTAAATTATATAAGTCTCTAGATCAGATTGATTTGACAGTTGACAATTGGATCTTCAATTGCTGACCTAAAACATATGAAAAAAGTGACATGGCCCAGGATATGCTGGATGATACTTTTAAGGATAAGGTACAGAAATTTAGATTAATCTTCTTTTTCAACCAAAGCTATTTAGTCTATTATTGCAGTCATAGATTAGCAGATCTCAAACAGGGCTTACAAAGATAGTTCCAAAGATGTGTATTCAAAAGGCAACTGGACTTGATTTTTCCTTGAAGATGTTTCACTTCTCATCCAAGAAGCATCTTCAGTTTTTCAGAAGCTTCTGCAAAACAGAACTGAAGAACTGAAGAAGCTTCTTAGATGAGAAACAAAACATCTTCAAGGAAAAGCAAAGTCCAATTGCCTTTTGAATAAGCACCTTTGGGTCAATCATGACCTGGATGACTGAGAATCTCCATAGATGCTTATGAAGATATTTATCTGCTAATGCTGAAGAAGAACATACTGTGTGCAGAAATCAAATTGATTAAAAGAAAATCTCTACTCTCTATACCATAGGCAACTAATTTAGATGATATTAGGGAGGCACACTGAGCTGTATGTGATATTGATAAGCAGATAAAAATCCATAGTTTTAGGAAAAAGTCAGAAATTTCAATAAGATTTCAGGAATAAGTTTAGATTATGTGAGTTGCAAATTAAGGGCCACAACGGAAGTAGCAACTTCCTAAACACAATTGCTCAGCTTTTATAAAAATGATCAGTTTAAAATCAACCAACAAGAATTTTTCAGCTTTGAAAAATCATACACTTCTGGCCAATTATATTTTCCTCCTTCCTCTGTGTGTGTGTGTGTGTGTGTGTGTGTGTGTGTGTGTGTGTGTGTGTGCCCAGAGAACACTTCACCATTCTATACATAGAGCAGATTTACTCAGCTTGCTTCTCTGATTTCATCTTGTCCAAATACCTAGCATCTGGTTTTCAACTGTCAATGCCTAATTCTTCTCTGCCACCCCTTTCTGGTACAAATTTAATCCACTGATTTTGAGGCAGAGTCATTAACTTCAGTAGCATTGCAGCAGAATAAGGATAGTTATAGACAAAGAGCAAGTGTATTGATATGCAGAGATGGTTTCCAAAGCCATCACGAGATTGTTTTTGTAATATAGTGATTAGCTGAATTCTTTGACACTTCACAGATGCACCAGAAGGGCCCCTTGCCTCAACTCAGATTTCACAGGCTAAGATATACTCAGCTACAATTTTCATCATATTCTTATAGTGGAAAGCAATATGTTCTTACTATTTTGTTCAGCATTGTTCCAATTAATACAGAATATAAAAATTATAGAATTTGGTCCAAGAAGCACAATGCTACAAAATCTCAAGTATCAAGCATGGTCTAATGTTTACTTAGGGCTTACAGTCTCAAAGATTATTAAAATTGTTTATTTGTTTGCTTATACCATCATGACACAATTCTGGGCAACTCACAGGGATCAAAATATAAAAGAAACAATAAAAAAACAGCACCCCAAAAAACCAACAACTCCCAATTATCTAAATGTAGACAGTAAGTAAGATAACTTTGATTGACATATACAGAATCTGAGGAGGGGAGGGGAAGGGGAGGAGAGGAGAGGAGAGGAGAGGAGAGGAGAGGAGAGAAGAGAAGAGAAGAGAAGAGAAGAGAAGAGAAGAGAAGAGAAGAAAAGAGTTCTTTATTGGCCAAGTGTGATTGGACACACAAGGAATTTGTCTCTGGTGTATAAATCAGAAAATGAAGGGAAACTGAAGGGAAGGAGTTGGGGGCGAATTCTCATATTTACCTTTCTTCAATTAACGGATAAATTCAGCAATTATTTGGTGTGGTGATGGACAGGAGTTTTGAAAACTGCTGAAAGGGGTGTTGGGGATTGCCATGGATTACCTACATCTTCTAGGGAAAACTTCGTCTGGACTGAACACTATTTCATCAGCAGGGGAAAACAATTGGGCAAAACAATGGTTTAAAATTAACTAAAATATTGGCCATTGTTTAAGAAACTAACATAAACATGTGATCTTTTCTCATTAGGCATTGTGAAAATTCAGTAAGCTTCATCACAGAAACCATGACATAAAATATACAAGCATAGGGAAAAGGGGAATTTCAGTATTATCAACATCATCTGGATGAGTTATCAGACAAACATAGTTTTCTGGGGAGATGGATAGGAGGGTAGCTGATACCATATGAAGCATGATGTCACATTTCATGCAGTTATGCTGATATTTTGACATCCTTGGGACAGCTACCAATGCTTATGAGCAGAAGGAGGTAGAATTATATTGTTCCACTTCTGTTTTTATTTATGTATTGTCCCATCCTTTATTTAGTTATGTATTACATTTATTCCACCTCTCTGCTTATATAGGCTTTCAGGGTTTAAAAAAAACCCCTTAAAAGGTCTAAAACACAATAAAATCAATATATTAAAAACAACAAATATTACTGTTATTAAATCAGTTGACATTAAATTATTAGCATATTCATGCCCTACGTATCATATAAGAAAGGCCATAAACTTACATACCAAATGTGGAATATATACCTAGTGGGAGTGACATCTTGTCTGTGACAATACTCTGGGTTTCACATATCTAAATTTGGTATTGTCCATATCAGTTGATTAATATAGTGACCAGGACCTGTTTCACTGAGGCTGATCTTTTTCTGACAATGAGAAGTGAAGCACTAAATTTACTGTAACATTAGACAAGATATTGTATTGTGTTTTGTTGGGAAGGAAATTAATGTGATTAAACACTGACCTATATTTTGCAAAGGATGGCAATCTAAATCTGAAAAGAATTTTGTTATAAGGCTCAGGGCTCATTATGCAAGATAAATCTGACAAGATCTACACACGTCTCAGAAACAAGTGCCAATGAGACAATGGGACTCCACGTTACCTAAGCATTACATTAAGTCAAGATGAACAGATTTTTCTCCTTTAGAATGTCGAAAATACAATGCATGATTCTCTATTCCCAACTGGACTTCTAACATTTTTTTAAAAAATGAAAGGAGAGCCAAGCTGAAAGCAGCAGAGAAGAATTTTATTACTTCACATGTTTTATTTTATTTCTAGAGGAGGTGGGTCCCACCCATCAAGTAAGTAAGTAAGTAAGTAAGTAAGTAAGTAAGTAAGTAAGAGCAGTGGCCTCCAACCTTTTTGGCTTAGCAGCCCAGCTGCATGAGGGAAAGAGGGGAACTGGACTATACGAGCAATGGGCCAATGCACCATACCTGAGCTCAGCCCTTGAATGAATGGTGGGCCGGTGCACATGCATACAAGTGCCCACTGACCCACCGTTCATACCAGTTGAGCTGCATGCTTACACACCTGCGTTCCAGCCAATCACTCATGCTGCCCTATTCCGAATAGGCCATGGCTCAGTAGTGGGCCGCAGCCTGGGTGTGGAGAAACCTTGGATTAGAGGTTTTTTTTAAAAAAATCAATGGATCTAAACTCAAGCTTTCAGGTAAGAGTATGTCATGTAAAGAATTACAGATTATCAGGGTTATCCAAAACCTATAAGAAGAAAAGGAAGAAAAAAGTGATGTTTTTCCTTTAATAATTAAGGGGATCCTTTTTAAATCCAGAGGAAAAAACAATAAATTATTTTATACTGTAATAAAGTAATAACTTACCACTATTTCTATTCCCTAAACTGGTTTTCTCCAGCTATACTCAGATAATTGACAGAAATCCAACACAGTATTGATTTCTATCAAACACATTGGTAATTAATTATTACCAATTGAAATAGATTATTTATTAGCAGTTGAGTCCATGGTTGGCTGCAGGCAACCACAATGATGAAGAAATGATACTGTGTGTGAAGTGATCCCACAGCACCAACCCTATTGCATTCTCATGTCCCAATATCAGATGTAAGTACATCAGTACTTCATAGACAGATGTTTTGCCACTAACCCATTACCCTGCCTCAGCCCTAATTGAGTCGATTCAAATTTTTACAGGTTTAAGAGGCTGAGTATTGTTATTTTTACCTTGTTCTATTTCATTGTCAACATCCCATTGGCTTTCCTTCAGCATTCAGAACATTTCTGTCTTCTTACGGAGATAAATATGTTTTCTTCCAGGAAGTCATTAATTTCAGAGTTTGAGAAATATGAAATAGACAAAGTAGGCAATTTTTCACACTTAGAACAATTTCCCTATTATATTATGACTATTTTTCTTGGCCTGCTAGAAGAGATTAATATGGTTGTTATTTTATCCACTAATTGGCTTTACAGATTGCTGTGGGAGGTAACATCTACTGAAGCCAAACAAGAGAAAACACTAACAAGGATGAGCTATTGCATATCAAGGAAGCTTGTTCATCACAGGGCAATAGAGAATTAGCAGAATTTGTTGGGGGAGGGAATTTAAACTGCAATATGCAGTGAATATATGGCCATATTATATGGCTTTTGTCCTTCACAAGTAGCTCCATAAATGTTGCCAGATTGTCATGTGTAAAGAATTGCCAGGAAAAATAATATGGACTGAACTGCCCTTTTCAGACAGTCCTTGGTTATAGCCATCCTATAAGTCAAAGGTCTCCAAACTTGACAACTTTAAGATTTGTGGACTTCAACTCCCAGAATTCTCCAGGCAGCATAGAGAATTATGGGAGTTGAAGTCCATAAGTTTTAAAGTTGCCAAGTTTTGGGACCCCTGCTATAAGTGATTATTTTCTGAAAGGCCCAATGTAGGAAAAGGAATGTCAGAATCTGGGGACAATGTGAAAAAAGGGATGAACCTAGAATCCCTATATAGCCACAAACTTCCATTTGAGTGCCATTTACCCCTACCTAACTCTAACCAGTTACTGATCATTAGTTGAGAAGATTCCTGTGCATAGGCTTTTAGCAATAAATCAACTAAATGAACCTTCATGTGTGGACCTTGTCTGACATCCAATGACTATAGATTTTTCTGAATGCAGGAGTCCAGAGGTTGGACATAAAGGCTTCAGAACCAAAAGCAATTCTCTGCTCACAATAATAGCCCTTTTCAGCAAATCAGTGGTGTCAACATTATTAAGCCAGGAGGGTCCAGGCAAATAGAGAACTTGAGGATTCAAAATTTCCAGCGCTAGAGAGCTGTTTCAAAAAACATCACTGGGAAAAAAATGTTTCAGTCTTTTCTCCCCCACCTCCCCAAATCTCAGGCCAGCCAAGGATGCTTGTGGGACAATCCTACTTGGAAATCTGTTCAGACATCCATATGCACCAATGTATGCTTCTTCTTAAAGAAAGGAAGTAGGCTAAACATTTAGTTATTAATCAGAATAGGCAAAGGAGGACATGGACAATTGGAAAGGAGACAAATGAGGGGGGAAAGGGAAACACACTAACGTGTCTGTACAAAAAATGTACAGCAAAAAACTGCAAAAAATATACCTGGGTCTACATGTATAGGAAATTACTTTTTCCAGCATGAGAAAAGTTGTTTTTTCAATTGCAATGTTGTTTCAACAAATCTTGACTCTCTGGTAAAAACCCAACAACACACTTTTCAAATTGAGTGAGTGAGTGAATGAAATGGGTTGCTGGTACACACTTATAAAACTACATTCTAATAGAAGGGAGTTATTTTCAGTTAATTTTTTTTCAACTTATATATCAGTTTTCAAACCATTTTCCTTTTAAACCAATACTGCAATTGAATGTTCTGCAGTAAGTCCAAGATGGCCTTATCCTCCTCTGAGTTTGGAAAATGATATGCACATTATTTTAATTAAATATGGCTATTCAAATTAGCCTCAGACCTCTGTGTCCTGATACATTCCTGATGTGACTCTAAGTGCTGAGCAAGGGGTCCATTTGTGATCTAGAGCATATTAATACCCTAAGTAACACAAACTCCAGTAAGGAAAGTTATTTGCATATTACAGAAATAGTATACAAAGGCATAGTTTACTTGTCTGTGACCTTGGAAAAGTACGAGTTGGTGAATTTCAGTGATGTTGTACTGGTATCAATATAAAGCAATACTTTAAGAGTGAAATTGTTCCTGATTTTGACTATTTTTACTCTTATAGCAATATAATATTGTAATATAGCACAATAGATATTATATAGTGACATTAATATAGATATGTTATACCAAAGCAAATGTATATTATCTTGCTCTACGGATCAAAATAATTGAAACTAGGAACAATTTTACTCTTCAGATTAAAAAAAATGGTCCTAAAGATTCAAACTCACATCTATCTTTTTCCAATTCAATGGCTATCTTTTTTGTCTAGGCTTCAACATAGAAACTGTTTACATTTCCTTGAGTTTATGAAATACTTTTCACTGATTCTTGAATGCCTGTAACTAACATTTACTAATGCTAACTAGTATTAGTAATTGTATTAATACCTGTAACTAGCATTTACTAGCATTTACTAATTTTAGTTTCCTTAGTTTACCTTTGAAATTCACACCTCTGAATTTTGCAGTAGTTTGATAATAATAATTAAAAACAAGGGATTGTTTTTCAATATGTATATGCCAATAATGCAATTATAAGAACTTGCTGGGGAAAATTTGAAAC